>NC_134376.1:18767500-18995000 GCF_035582795.1 Mycteria americana
TGAGCTCCTCCAGTGGTACCATGGCTGCTGCTTCTGCAGCTGGGGTGAAGGACACGTCAGCAGGTTTCTGGGACAGCTTTCTCTGTTGGGATCCTTTCCTCCCCCGAGAGGAGTACTGCCCAGCTGGGCTGCTATGTTGCAGGATATCTTTTCTGAGCTGGGCTCAGCCAGTGCATGCACAGAGCCTGCTGTGACGTGTTAGTGAAATTGGGGTAACGGAGACCCTCCTTATAAGCCCTGGTGCACCTACCCCTGAGGGGCTTCCAGGTAGCAGGGCATGGAGCTCACTGCCTGCCTGCCTCGGTCCTTGCACGCAGGCAGTCAGTCTGTCCTTAGCCAGGGCTCCCCTGGTCGTAGAGGGAGCAGCCACAGCTTGATTCAGCATGAATACTCTGCTTCCAAGGGCTGTGTGTAGCTGCTTCAGCTCCTGGTTAGATCCTGTTTAACCTGATCTCTGGCCCTGGCCTTGTCCTGGAGATTGGACCTTCATCCTGTTCAGGGGGTGGCAGCTGTTCTAGAAAGGGAACAGGAGTCCTGATGATCTCCTGGGCTGGTATAAATCTCGCTAGCACTGAAGGACCCAGTGTGATGTAGGTGAGGAGCTAGAAACCCATTCACAGCCCTTGTTCTGATGTTTGCAGCCAGAGGTGGTTCTCTGCTCCTCTGAGACCAGGCACTGGTGTCTAGTGTCTGGGTGCTCAGAGGTCTTGGTAGCTCTCTGAATCCCAGGCTCAGATACATGTTTTGTTCTCTTAAGATTCCCCCCACATACATACACAAACCCTTTAATAGCTGTAATAAACCACATGCCCCTGTTATTTAAATAGAATAAATAAAGTTGGAAAAGCCTCCCAGGAGCATCTGGAACTTCACCACCTGTGGAAAATCAGCAGTTAAAGGAGCTGTATATGTAGTGGAGAGTGGGGAGAAGAGCCCATAAAGACAGCGTCAGCGGAAAAAGAGGAGTGTCTGAAAGTCTTTCATCTTCCCGTTGGCAGCGCTCAGATGCGACTCCAGCTGCTTTCTATTCTGGGATGCAGGCAAGTGTGCGCTCCCACACTTGATTATTACTGCTTGCAAAGAGCAGGTCTGGATTGACCCAAAGGTTTGGAAATCATTATGCTGTCGAGTGAGAATAATTTAGAGGATGGTGAAGGAGCATTGCCAGGACTTGAGAAATTCAAGTTTGGTTTCTGGACTCGTCTTAGACTTAGTGGTTGGGCAGGACCTGTGGTCTGTCAGTGCCTTGGTTGCTGTCTAGATAACAGGCCCCATGGAAGCAGAATCCAAGGCTCTCCAAACACCACTGTCTACTGCAGACACGGGGCTGCACAGGTACCCACGTAGAAGTGTGTACAGGCGTGAAGTCAGTTTTTTGAGGTGCTGACGGTGTTTCTTAGGCTGCAGAGGGAAAGTCATTCCCAGTTCTGTCCAGAACCTCTCCAGTTTCTTTATTGGAAAGAGGGAATCTGGCAGCCAGGCAGGTGTTGCAAGCTAAGGAGGACACAGCCGTATCTGTGCATTCACTGGAGACCAAACGGACACTGGAATTACGTTGCTTCCAGAGGGGGCTTCTGTGCTGCTGCCTGTTCTCTCTTGGCTAATCCAGACACCTAGCATCCCAGATCCTTCTTGTTACAGGTCCCCTATAAATTAAGAGCTTTTATTTCCTGGCCTCCTGGACTGTGAACACTCCACAGCCAACCTGAACTTCACTTATGAGCAAATCTGCAAATGCACGAAAATGATGCAAATATGAACATTCCACCTGTGCCACACTGCTGGATGCTCCCTAACACTGTGCCTCATCCCAGAGGCACTTGTGCCCAAACGTTCAACCCCTTTCAAGGCTGAAGGGTTGAGATATGAACCCTCTAGAGAGGGGTATGCTGAGAGGTGCCACAGTGTGTGTCCCAGGGCCACGTTGAGTCCCTGCTGCTCGCTGGCAGCCCCGCATGCGGAGGACAAGCAGTGATGGCTGGCTAGCACACACGGTGCTTGCCTGCCACCAGGATCCCAGGTGGGTAGACAGGTATCTTTTGCAGCCTGGTTCTTCTGAGCTGCTGATTGTCTCCCTCTGTGAGTGATGCATATATCACTTGACTGCCGGTACCCTCCCTTCTGTGCTCCAGCGCGTGAGCCTCTGTGTGGTACACCAGCTTTGACAGAAAGGGCCAACCCCGCTGCAGGCTTTCACCATTTGTCAGAATAAATTGCTTCTTCCTCCTATTGCGTGGAGGAGATGCTGGTTCATTTGCCCTGAGTCTGAACAGCACCTGAGGCGGCTTCTCCCCCCTTGTTCTTCCTCCCCCCGAGCCTGCAAGGAGAGCAGAGCCTGCTGGCTGCAGCATGGCAACAGGCTCCCAAAACCACAGCTGATGCAGCAACAAATTTTGTGCAGTCTTGCATTCATCTGCTTGACCTGACATAACCTGGGAAGAGGAATAGAGCTGGAGAAGATGCGGATGATCCAGAAGCGGCAAAGGCTGGAGCTATCTGTGAGGTTGGTGGGACTTACTGCTGTTCGAACCCTCTGCTCTCCGTGCAGGCCCCGGCAGCCCAGCTGACCAAGCAAGCCCTTGGCCCCGCTTCACCTCAGGTCAGTAAAGCGTGGAGGGACGTGGCTCCAGTGCAGCAGGCTGCACCAAGCCTTCCTGCGTGTTTTTTCCAGGACCTGGTAGTGAATGTGAGTGCACTTGAAGGTTGCATGTGCGTCAAGGACTCGGTGGAAAGAGCGAGCGCGTGCGTGCTTGTGCGAACTCCAATACCCAGTTCATCTGGGACGTTGCCCTGGGCTTCTGCTCTGTGCGTTGAGATCCTCCTGTGGGATCAGTGTTCTTTGGAGGGGTTGCAGATATGGTTCCTGAAGAAGAAGAGAGGACATTCAGGTTTGCTCTCTGCCTTCTGATCTCCTGTCACCAAAGGAGCTGCTCAAGCATGTTGAGGGATAGCAGGGCTTGCTAGTTGGTGGCTCTGGGAGGAACCGCCGTCCTCGCCTTTCCCCTCACTGCCAGATTACATTTGTAGTGTGGCTGTGGTGCTTGATTACCGTGCCCTGATCCGACCATAGGCTGAACTCCAGGGATGTCAGGAGTTGCCAGAGTTCTTTCTCTTCCTCTGTCCCTTGGCAATCTTTCTTTCGTTCTGCAGATCAGTGCAAAGCTTGTTGGCTGGGTTATTAAGCATGAGCTGCTTTCCTGAGGCACAGAACTAGCTTAGCTTTTCATTAAGGCCTCTTAATCATCCTGAAGAGAGCCTGACAGCCGCTGGCGACGGACCACAGTGCCCTGTTGCCTTCCGTCTCGCCAATGGGTGCGAGGTCCCGCTTGCAGTGCCCCGAGCGTGGCTGGCAGCTGCAGGAAGGGTGCTGCATGGTCTGACGTGGGACAGTGCCGCTGCAGAGCTTGGCAGCGTGGGCTTGGGCCCCGAGAAGTTTTCTTGTTCGCAGGAAGAGCGCCCGGCAGCAGCTCTGCCAGGAGCCGGGATGATGGCCAAGTTAAAGTCCCGGGAGAGGAGGAGGAGGCTGGGTGCTCTGCTTCCCCCCTCCACCAGGCTGCAGCCCCGCTTTCCTTAGTCTCAGACCTCATGGAAACACGAGTCTTTCTCTCTCCATCCATCCCAAATGGTACCGAGCTCTTGATTAGTGTTGTTTTTTTCTTAATTGCACCTTGGAGCTATGCCTTGATTTATTTTTTCAGGGAGAATTTAGGGAAAAAGATGGTTGTTTCTCAAGCAAATAGCGGCCTGCCCCATGCAGCTGATTATAGGCAGGGCTGGGAACTGGTGAGACAAAAGGAGAGAGGGGCTCAGCAGGGTCCGCCCACCTCCTTCCCCATGGTTGTGCCTGCATTCCGATAGCTCCCACCACCCCACAACCCCTGCAGGGCCACGCGAGGGGGCAGGCAGCCCTCTCCAGACTTGTGTGGCATCCTCCAACAGCAGTATTTTGCCTTTCAGGCCTCAAAGGAAGCAAATATCTTTGAATTTCCTTTTCATCCTAGGAAGAAGGGATTTAATTTACTCTCTGAAAGTTCAGGGCGGTGTTTTGGAGCTGAGCTGGTGGCGCCGGCTGTGAGAGGTGGAGTTGCTCACAGAGCATCACCTGCAGCTCCTCAATCCTGTCCTGTGCCATGCTCTCCAGACATGAGACGTCCTAAGAGATGTCCTCTAGTCCATTCCCTCCCACATATCATCTGAAATCCTTAACACTTTGAGGTCTTCTGGCCATCCCTCTGACTCTTCCCAACCCAAGCATCATAGATAATCGTTGATATGAAGCTGTCCCCATCCTGTTGTCTCTGGGCAGGCACCACGCAGGCAGGCAGGCAGGCATTCCCATAGCCAATCTGCAGGGGTGGATAGCAGATGTCTCCCCCCGGCTTGGTGAGAAGGGTTGATGGCAGGGCCTGGGTCAGAGCCAGCCCGGCAAGTCTGCAATGGAGATGGTTAAGAGGCAATAACAGAGGAGGGAGCTCAGAGGAAGACCTCTTGACCATCGGATCTCAGGGAGTGGCACACATCCTAGATGGAGTGAAAAAGGACATCTCTCCTTGGTGTGTCAACCTCATTTATGTCTCAGTGATGCGTTGAAGACAGCAAAATCTTGCCCTTCTTCCTCTCTGGGCAAAAGACATGGAGAAAGGGATGACCTGCAGCCTCCCTGGATGCCATTTGTTGGCTCCTATTAATGGTTTGAGAGAGGCATTAACGCTACGCTGCTCTTCCCTCGGATCTTCTCTTGGTTCATTGCTGTTACCAACTTTTGTGCCTTTTTTAAAGGGCACAATTTCTGTTGGCCTTTTAAATTAAAACCTGCCATGATTTGAAAGGAATTTGTGTAATAGTAGTAGTAAAGAACATCATCTTCCCAGCTGTTCCTCCCCAGCATCTTGCTTGTCCTCCTAGGTCTGGCATGTTGGCTGTAAATCCTCTCGCTGTTGTTCTTGATCTCCCCTGATTTCTAGACGGCTTGTAGCCTTAGATATCTAGCCTAACTTCAGTGGTGGCTTGGAGGTCTGTGCTCCTGATGGGAGTGGCACCTGTATGATGTGTCCTGCTGACATGTTCAGCGTTAAACTGCTCACCCGTTTGTCCAGATCGGCAGGGAACCCTTGTGACGGCAAGAGGAGAGAGGCTGCCTCCAGGGTGTGATTTGGCTTCATGTTGCTCGAGGTGTGTTTGTCCTCGGGTTCCTGCGGGCACAGGAGGCCATTAGGTGGTCCTGGTATCTCCCACCCTCTTCCTGGCACACCTTGAGCTTTAAAGGACATTGCTCCATGGAGGGGTTGTGCTACAGCTCGTCCCAGAGGATTCAGTGTCCTCACTGGTCCCTGCTGGGTGTGTGATGGGATCAATGGTATTCTGTCAGTCCTGATGTGCCAGGGCTGTGTTTGCTCTGTAATAATCTCTTCTCCTGCCGTGTTCAAAGGGCTAGAGTTTTTTGGGCCGAGAGTCGAGACTGAATGCTGCAGCCAGGTCCTCTTCTGCCAGATCTGAACCTGTGTGGCCTTTGACCGTAGCCTGTCTTGCTGCCTGGCAGCTGAACCGCTCTCCCCTCACCTTGATTCACCTTTTTTCAGTTCATCTGTGTTACCGACCGCAGAAGGTGTCTACAAGGATTGACCCTTCGTAGGCTCTTGAGAAGTTTTCCGAGCTGCCTCTAGGCAGGAAGGGATTTATGGGCCAGTCAGGGAATGATTAGATATGTTTTTGGAGCCCCTGTCCTTCCTTCAAAGTCTTCCTTCCTAACCAAGGGGATCTCAGAGTTTGAAATTTTTCCTTCTTTTCCACAGAAGCGTTCAGGCTTCTCCACGTGTGAATAATTGCAAGTTGAAGTAAAACCGCAATGCACATTTGTACTAAACCTGTTCTCAACATCAGCGAGCGAGCGGGGCTCCAGGGCATCTGCCGGCATGTGTACGCAGCCAGCGCCTCGCACAGCGAGGAGCACGCCTGGCGCCGGCATTTGAGTCTTGTCCCTGACTGCCGGGGCGTGGGATCAGCCCTCTTCCTTGGTGACTGGTGTTGAGGTTTTGTCCTGTCATCTCGGACATGAGTGGAGAGTCAAAGGTCCAGGAGGTTTGTTTGGTGTTTGTGTGCATTGCCACTGGCTGGATGCTGGCTGGAGATAGCTGTGGGACTTGGGTTGGCAGCAGGTCGTTCTCATGAAAACCTCTCAAGCAAATATAATTCCCAATTCCCTTTTGCTGCTTCCAGAAAAACTTTCCCCTGGTATTGCTTAAAAGATGAGTCTGAAGGGCCAAAAGCTGAGTTAACGGCAGCTCTCATAATCCTTGTGTTTCCACATAACGTTGGCAAGACCCCTGCCCTGTTTGGGTTGTGGATCATGTTGTCTTTCAGTTTTTCAGCATGGAGGCCTCACTTTGATGGCTGGGTGTGAAAGTCTGGGGTTTTTGAGCCTTTCTGTACAAACCATCTTGCAAATAGGTAGTAATTTTATTTCGTAGCAGATCTGTAAGATGCATCATCCTGGTCTGTGGGATTGATTTCAATGGACTCTGCCTCCATTTAGTAGCAGATCTGTAAGATGCATCCTCATTAATCATAAATCATATACAGATCTGTATATGATTACCATACAGATCTGTATATGATCATCATTAATCATATACAGATCTGTAAGATGCATCATCATTAATCACTAAATCATAATTCATTTATTTAGTAGCACATCTGTAAGATGCATCACCCTGGTCTGTGGGATTGATTTCAATGGAGTCTTCCTCCATTTCAGGTGCTCATGAATTTTGCTGGACAACTTTATTTTACATGGGAAACTTTCTTGGACATTGCTCAAACCAGAGATGGAATGTAATAATAAAAAACATGTAAGATAGCTGAACCAATTTTTACCAGGCTTTCTAAAGAACAAATCTACTGTTCTCTAAGTGTGCAAGAAGCTGAAGCTACAGGTATCCAATGTAACTGGGGTCTGTCAGTCCTCTAGAGTTCAGGCCTTTCTGAAATCTTTTTTAACAAAAAAAATTAAATTGTTGAATTCTTGTATTGTGTTTGCTGGAGGACTGTGGGCCTTTTCCCCCTGAAAATGCAGCTTTTGTGGGGGCTGCAGGCACACTGAGATGCTCCCAAATGTTTTAGCAGAACCAGGGTATGTGCAGAGATCCTTTGCAGGTCCTTTCTACACCCAAATTACACCAGTTTCATGCAACTGTGACAAAACCCTATAAAACTGATGTACCTCCTTTCTGTATTTGCTCTTAAGTGGGTTCAAATATCCCCTGTATGTGGATTTTAGTCAAAGGCAGTGTAGTGTAGTCAAACTAAGGCAAGATACGGATTGAGGCCATTCAGTTCATCACCACCTTGAGGCAAATCAATGTATTAAGACATTATCGAACCTGTTTAAGCATACACAACAGTATGGTGCTGGGCTGAGTTAATGACACAAGTTTACCTCACCTAGTATAATACTTAGGTGCAACTGGAGCTTGGTATTGTTTGCTCTTAATTTCCCCAGATACCCAAAAGACCAGGGGAATTAGGTACAGAAAAGGTAAATAAAATAGTTGAGTCCAGGAATGATGGCAGCAGTAGTGCTGTGCTAAACTGGTTTCTTTGAAGTGAACTGTGATTGCAACTGCAGAAATTTCCCATGCTTGCGTGCAGGGAGGCAAGATCAGGTTATTAATTATAACAACAGCCTGGAATTGATCTTAATGAGAAACAGTGTGGCTTGAGAGGAGCTGAGGCTGTGCTGGTGGCTGTCCCCAGGGCTGGGGCTCCAGAGACACCTTCCTGGGCTGTTCTTCTGCCAGCTTTCTGGCAGCAAAGCCTGTCCCGTGATGATCTGGTGTGACTGAGTGCCAGTATGGCACATTCCCATGCCTCCATCCTGAGTTTTGAAGAGGTCACATCGCCATTGGCCATCTCATCTGGGCCCTATATCCCGATAACCTTGGGTAGGTGCAGGAGGTGCTTCTTTAGGGTGAGACACCTGGTCCCTCATCAAAAGCTTGTGAACCCAGAGCTTGCAAAAGCTCATGACATTTGAGCAAAGCTAGAACTCGGACTTTGCTGGCTTCCTTGAAATACTCAGTCTGCCTCTTCCTTTTGTATCCCCAGGGATTCTTGTTGCCCTGGCAGAGATTTGGGTAACCTGTTCATTAGCAAAGAGCCTTTGAGAATGGTCTTGTCTCAGCGTGCCTGTACTGCACAGCGCTCTGCCAGCCAAACTGGTTTGCTTCTGAAAACTATTATCTTACAACACCGAAGCAATTAAGGTATATTAAAGGCTAATGATGCACGTCCTGTTTTTCTCACAAGGCAAGCTTTCCAGATTCTGATTCTGCTTTGATGATTTTGCATGAAGAGTGATAAAAGTCTCTTGTCTCCAGTCCATCAGTTTAGGATAACGCTGCCTGTATGTCCTTAGCCTTGGAGGAAAGCTAGCTTGAGGCATGCTTCTTCCAGACGTGTTTCACTTTGCATTCTTGCAGCGGCATTGGGCCTGCGACTCCAGTGACCATGTATTCAGATGGACAGATCCCTTCAAAGACTCTGCTCCTTCTCTCCTTTTCCTGGGCCAAACTCAGCCAGGGATTTCAGCTGTAAAGACGACTCTCCAAGTGATGATGGTCTCCTCAACTTACTTCCTTCGTCAAAGCCAGACTTTGGTGCACGTTACAGGAGCTTTCAGGGTGCTCCTGTCCCAGCTGTGCCTCTGCTCTCCTCCTGTTTCCCACCCCAAGACAGGTTCCTTGGGGCCTCTTCCATGGCTGGTGAAGGGTGGAGGAGCATGTTCTCTGTTCCACTTGCATCCTTTCCAAGCAGTTGTACTTGCAGAGTGTTGCCTTGGAAGTCCTTTCTTCCCTGTCCTACAGAAAAATGTCGGTCTCACCCTTAACATCTGTCTTTTTTGAGACAGGCAAGCCTGGGAGGCGATGGCAAAGTAAATGGCAGGGAAAGCTGCAGTTTGAGAGTGTGTTCTGTGGTTTTGTTGGCTGCCAGAAAAATACACTGCTGAATGAATGCTGGGGCCAGTGTTTTGGGTTTTTTTCTCAGACTTCTCATTAGCAGAGTTCAGTTTTCCCCTGAGAACTTCTCATTAAAACTTGCAGCTGCTTTTCTCCCTGGCCCGTGGAGCACATTTGAGCTGGCAGAGCTATGTCCAGTGTGGGAAAAGTAGAAGCTAAACAGAAACTGTGCAAGAACCCTTTTGAGGTTTGGTGCAATGGGACCAAGAAATTCCCAGGAACTGGAGTGCGTCATCAGCTTGGAAAACTCTTAGTGTCTCTCTGAGCCTCTCGGCACCTTCTGGGGAGGGTTATGTGGTGTTGATGGGTCTTTAATGGCCCCATTCACTGTCAAGTGCTCACCCTTGCACAGCCTCCTGCTGCAGAATTAGACTCCCCCCCCCCCCCCCCCTTCTGCTTTCATGAGTGATTTTCATCTGCCACCATTGCTTTATTAAACAGAACAAATCCAGTTGTCCTGCTTCAATTCATTGCAAGTTATTACCAGTGGAAAATGCTATTTTCTGCGTAACTGTAATTGCCCTGCCCCAGTGAATGGTCAGGAGCACTGATACTGTGCTGGGGCTGGGAGGAGGTAACCTCCAGAAAGAAGGGGTGTCCTGGCCAGAGGTGAGTTTGGCATGGAAGTGGAACGGGCTGGTCCCTCAGCTGTTTTTCCTTCCCCTATCTAAGCTGTGTTTCTGGGAACTGGTTGACAGTTTGTCCTGGATTGACTCTAAAGAGTGAGAGCAGATATAAATATATGATAATGCTCTGGAGCACTCAAAAATTAATATTTCAGGATCAAGAAGTCTTTATTTCATCAACTGCTTCAACAAAAGGAGGAATTTGTGTAGTTGTAGCTGTTGTGGTTCCCTTCCACCAGACAGAGGGAACAAAGAGAACGGTGCAGCCGGGAGCTAGATGAAGGCCCCAGCTCCAGTCCCAGCTGAAGGAGCCACCTGGTATGAGAGGAATAATTCATCTACCACCTCCCTGAGGAGGATGCGAGCCACCAGCCCCATTCTGCAGGGTTGCTCAGACCCATACAGTACCAAACACTTCCCCGATGCTGTGCAAGGGGAGCAGGAGTGCAACTCAGAAAGGTGTAGTGAGACTGCAGCTTGAACTCCTAAATGTACATCCAGTTTGGGGCTTCCTGGTACAGCAAAGACCTCGGCAAGCTGGAGCAAGTTCAGTGGAGGGGCACTGAATGGTCAGGGTGGATGGAGCACATGCCCTGTAAGGAGAGGATGAGGGAGCTGGGCTCATTCAGGCTGGAGAAGAGAAGGCTTTGGAGGAGGTCTACCAATACCTACAGGGACATCATCCAGAAGACAGAGCTGGGCTCTTCACAGTAGCCTGTGGTAGGAGGACAGGAACCAACAGGCATAGGATGAAACAGGAGAGGATCAGACTGCATTTTTGCCTCAAGGAGAGTCAGTTAGTAGAGTTCGCTCTCCCAGAGAGGTTGTGTCTTCTCCGTGCTTGGAGGTTTTCAAGACGAGACTGTATAAATCTGAACCACCTGCTGTGGTCTCTTAAGAGATGCAGCTTGGAGCAGGAGTTTGGACTGGAGACCCCCCGAGGTCCCTTCTGACCTGACTTGTCCTGGGATCCTCCATGCTTTCTCTTGTGGAAGTGGGGTGCTGCTTTCGCTCACAGGTGGAGAGGTCCAGCAAGGGCCCCTGTTTTGTGGGCACATTTGTGCTATTGCAGTGGGCCTGCCTGGCACTGCCTGACACGGTTGCTTTGATATCACAGAATCACAGAATATGAGCCTCCAAGAAAGCATGGGTGAGTGTAGGGGAGATTTTCTTTGCTGTCTCTGCCCTTGCTCAGTAGAACTGTGCTGGTGCAAAGTGGGAGAAGAGGGCAAATGGACAGGTCCCTTCTGGTACTTTATTTTTGCCTGCACCTCTCTGAAATTGGGTGAAGGTCACTAGTGCCGAAACCTCTGTTGTTTTCTTGTCTCACTTTGGTGGAGTGGGAGAGGCAGGATTTGGAAATACTTATGCAACCTGCCCTGTTTGTATGATGCTAGCGCAGAGCTGGTGACAGTTCTGTAGCCTTCAGGGTTTAGAAGTGTGAATCAGAGACTGGTTTTCTCCTATAGAAATTTGTAAAAAGTGGAAAGTCCCTGTTCACAGTGGTTCTGTGTTGCCCTGCCAGTATACTGCTGCAGCCTTCCCCTGGTCCAGCCTACCAGCCCTTGCCTGGCTCTGCAAGAGTGAGTCAGCTCAGCCAACAGCATCTCCTTGCCTGGGCTTCGTGACGTGCAGGCCGTGATCCCAGCCCATGCGCCCTTCTAACAGTTCAGCTGCCGGAGCGATGCTGCGTGGTTCCTGATCTCCCTCGCCCCCTTCTTGCACAGGCATGGATGTCTCCCGCTCCGGCTGGCTCTGGAGACGTGGTAGGTCTGTGTGGGAGACGGCTCAGCAGTCCTCTCTTAGGTCAGAGCACGCTGTACCGTTGAAAGGAGTTAAATAGAAAACAGCTGGATGGGGAGGAGAGGGATTGATTCACAGCTCACAGACAATCAAGACAGGATTTTGTTTGGGTTTTTTTGTGGTTTTTCTTTTTCTTCCACAAAGTTCTAGTGCTTTTTCTTGTATTTGTTGAACAAGAGGATTTTGCTACGATGCGTTCTGTTTCAGAGAACTCGGGGTTTGTACATTGCTGACTAGAACAATTGATTTTTATTTATTTGTTTATTTACTGCAGGAGAGAACTGAAGCAGTAAGTTTTAAGGCTTTAGCTGTTCTGGAAGAGTTTTATTTAGAGAAACAGGCTGATTCTGTTGCTGTGTGGGATTGACACAAGCTCATATAATCCTGTCGCCAGTGTGGGCTCTGCAGCGGAGCCCTGGGATCTCTCACTCCAGTGCCTAGGTCACCTCGAGCCATTCGCTCTGGCAGTCCAAGTGCTTCTGTCCAGGGCTGGTTGCCATCTCTTGCCCCGGAGCTCAGCTGCACATCACACAGGCTTGGCGCACCACCAGCTCCCTGCCGGCAGGAAAGACGCAAACTGCAGGTTTTTGGGCACTTCCCGGTCTCGCACCCTGCCCTGTTCCTTCCTGTCTTGCCCTGCTCTGGTGAGGCTCCAGAAAAGCCTTTGGTCCCAGATGACACCCAAAGGTGGTGGAGACCCCTGGCTTGTTCGATGGCTGTGTAGGAGCCAGAGCTCTGTAGCAACAGGACACGCAAGCTCAGCAGAGCCTCCCAAACTCATCGCTCAGCAGAGCCCTAGGAGGGGGACATCACTATCCCAGGGTGGGTTTGGAAGGTGACCAGCTGGTGCCTTCTTAATCCCTTCCCTGTCTTGTCCTAACAGTCTGCCCTGCTCTGGGTAGAGGAAAGTTCCTGCACGTCAGAGGGAAGCAAAGGGCCGTGATGTCCCTGCAGTGACTCTCCCTTCCCTCCTAGTGGCAGCCTTCCCCCGCCACCTCCGTGCGCTCAGAAGCGGTGTCCAGGGGGAAACAGCCACGCACCCTTCGGGCACTTCTGCTGCCAGATTCTGCCTGCAAAGGCTGCCTAGGCGTCCCAGCCAGTGTCCCTCTCCGGAGGCTGTCACCTCGGCGGTGGGCTGTCTTTGGCACTCCTAGCTCAGCAAGGCAGAGCGAGCAGTGAGGTTCCCTGGGACCTGATCAGCACGCTGAAGACTGTCTACTTGGTTGAGTACCTTCTATATTCTTTTTTAAGTATTATAATTATACTGTTGTGACTGCCAAGGTAGGTGCAGTCCTGCCAATGTGGTGATGTCTCCTGCCAGCTGATGTGCACCCTGTCTTGGTTGGGTAGAGCTACTGCGGTGGGAAGCATGGCCATGAGGGGCCAGCCCTGTCCATGCTGCTGGAGGTGTGGGGTGGTACAGCTGTTGCCCTTTCCTTGCCGTGTGCACCCAAAAAGAGCCTCTAGCAGATCCCTGCTGCCAGCCTGACGGGCTGCTGAGAGCTTGTGTCATCGTGCTCCCTGTAAAGTGTCCCCTTCCCAAGAAGCAGCCCTTCTGTGGGTGGGTGACTTTGCCAGGTTGCTGCGGAGCGGCTGCTTTTGAGAGGAGCTCCTCTCCTGCACAGGCGCCTGGGAAGGTGGCAGGCAATGTTTATCTCAGTTGCGTTTTCTGGGGCTGGAGAGCATGTGTGTTATCATACAGCAGATGGCCTGGTGAATAGATGGTGGAGACAACTGTATTTCCTCACGCAGGCTCGTTGCCTGCCGGGAAAGGAGCCAGCCAGACTTCACAGGGAGAAGTACAGGGCTTGGACAGGCTGCAGTTGGGTTTCTCCTGCAGTCAGTTCATTTTTGAGAGGTAGGTGTTGGTGTGGGACAGAGGCTGCTGCTACGATCCACCGTGTGCTGGTACGGGGTGTACTGTATAAGGACGGGTTCCAGCCTTGTGCCCTCTGTGATCTTTGGACCCTTAAATTAAGTCTGGTGCTCCAGGCAGGGACTTGAATTGTCCGTCAGTCCTAGGCAGGAGTCTGGTGGGAGCAGGCTGCAGTCTAGTGTACTGCTAATCGTCAAGGCTGGGGAACCGGTGGCTTTTGGGGACAGCCAAAGATGCCTGTCCCACGTCCTCTCCCATTTCTGCGTGTCTCCCGCTAGCTTGCAGAGAAAGCTGTGTGGCTGCCGGGCACTGCGGCATGGTGCGACAGCCCTGGGGAGAAGCAGGCAGGAGAGTCTCCTGCCAGAGCTTACCACGCTGGTGGTCCTGCCACTGCAAGGGGAGCTACAGGCCTTTGAGGAAAGAGCTGATGGCCTTTCTGGGAGGCTTTTTGGTTTTCCTGAGAGCTGTCAGTGGAGAAAGTCAAGTAGGTGGAAATCCCAGCAGCAGGCAGGGTGGTGTCCCTGGAATGGACAGCGTTGGGAGCAGACTCCTGCAGCGTGGGGGAGAGGAGGGCACCAGGACGGGGACAGCGTGGCAGGGGAGCGACTGCAGCTCCCCAAGGCCAGTATCAGAGCTTGGGGGAGAGCACGTGCAGCGGCAGGACAGAGCACTGCAGTGTCCTGGCTTCTGCCTCCCTTCTTGCTGCCTGGAGCTTGGATCTCCTGCCTGGCCAAGTACAACGGTGCTGCCTTTCCCGAGCCCGCAGCTCGTCGCTGGTGGCACATCAAGCAGGTCTGGCGATGCGGCGCGTCCCACTATCCCCTCGTGTGGTACTTCTGTCTTTTAGGTTATCCTGGTTTTTCCCTTCTCTCTATCGGTGTGGGAAGGGATTTCTTTCCATGGTCCTGTGGTTGCATGGCCAGAAGCCTTTGCCTGCTGGGTAGGACTGTGGGTGCAAGAGTGATGTGTGCAGCAGGAAGATTGGTGGGTGGAGGGTCCTGCTCTGTGGTAAGCAGCACAGCATCTGCATTTAGGGGTGGATTTTTTGGAGGCAGTGCTCTCCAGCACGGTGTGCAGTGGGTAACAGCATGAGACGCTGCAGGAGGACGGATGTGGATGGTGCAGGTTGCTGACAGCCTTTGCTTGCCTTTTGCTGATGCCTGCGGTTTGATGAACCTCATCCAGTAAGACGAATGGCTGTGACAGGATCACGGTGCCCTTCATGGCCCCGTTTCCTTCCCTGTCTCTGCTGGAGCCAGGCACGCAGCTCCTTCCCTTTCTCTGTTTGAAGAATGATCTCCCTTTCAGATGACTGTGGGCATGGTGCTGCCACGGGCGAGAGGACTGTACAGTGGCTCACAGCTGTAGGACTTCAGGCAGAAAAATCAATGTTTATATTTCTCTTAGCTGGGAAAGATTCCTTAAATAACTCCAGTAAATAAATACCTTGTAAAGTTCCAACTATGAAGGCATGGTATATGAAACAGAATGAATTTTCAAGCTCTCTCTAGCAATAAAATGGATTTCTTGGGTTCGGGCTTTATTTAGAGAAATGTTAGATTTAAGAAGGGAGTTGAAGGTTGTATCTGATCTCTTTGTGAGGGGGGAGCTGCTCTTCTGATGGCTGTGGGGCAAGGTCTGGAAATGCGGTCGGATTGCTGCTGCTGCTGGAGTATTTCCAGGAGAGTTTCTTGTGTACCCAGCCAAAGAGCGGGTCACTCTCCTCCTCCCCAGGGTGGTTCTTGCTGCATCCTCTGTCCCCTCGAGACCCCGCTGCTGCAATGCAGTCTGCTCAGCTTCCTTGGGAAGCTGGTTGTGCAGGTGCTGCTGCTTGGGATGCTGGAGACCAGCCAGGACCCAGTTCCCTCCGTGGACTGCACCGGCATCTCATAGCTTTCTGCGCTTGCCCTCTGTGGCATAAAACATCTTCCTTCCCTTCTTTGTTCCAGCCTGTGTTGTGGTTGAACCTGGTCCTTGAAGGGATGCTAGAGAAGGGAGCCAGTGGTGAGCCCGCTGGGGTGCAGCCCCCGTGATTTAGGCTGCTGGTTCCTTGCTCTGGGATGGCCTGAATTTGCTGTTCCCAGGAAGAGCTGAGGGCGTGGGATGGACTTGGAGGCTTCTCCTGCAGACTTGGCCCTGCCTGGGGTTTCGGGCAAGCAGGGCAGGGTGGAAGGGGTTGGAAGGGGACCAGCTCAGCTGGAGAGGCACGCAGCTGGCCTGGAGCTTGGGTTCAAGGTTGGGGCTTTAGACTTGGCCACGTTATCTGGGAGCAGCAGTGCATGGAGGGAGGGCTCTGGGCTCGTGTTGCACATTTACCTGAAGGAGAACTGTTTTGTCCTTGTGTGAAGGAGGAGGAAGCAGAAAGCTCTGTTTCAGCCCCACCTTTGCTTGAAACTCCAGGAAATGACCCCGAGCAGGGGACAAAGGGCACCGTGCAGGGCTGGGATTCCTCCTGCTGTTTGTCAGCATGAGTGCAAGCTTGGCATTGCCTTCCTGAGAGCACCAGGAGGGCCGCGGTGAGGGAGAGCTGCTCCCTGCAGGACCAGAGGTTGCTGTGGCCTATGGAGCTGGTGCTGCTGCACTTTGCTTTCTGAACATTGAACCTGCCTGGGAAACATTATTATGACTTTCTGACCTGGAGTGAGGTGGCTGTGGTGTGCGTTGGACCCGTTCCCCCATCAGGGCTTCAGGCAATCCCGCGCAACACTGGAGGCTGAAACCGAGGGCTGGTGCTGACGGCAGGGCTCTGTGGCCTCTCCACTTCCCAGGTAAGCGGGGCAGGAGCTGGAGCTGGGACACGGTGCCCCACAAGCCTGCTGACTAGAAATGCCTTGCCTCTGCCAGAGGTTGGTGAGAGTCAGGAGCTGCTGCTAGGCTCAGAACCTGCCGGTGAGCTGTCCCGGCGCTGGCTCGCCACGACCCGCCTTGGCTCCAGCACGGAGCTACCACTCGCAGGCTGGCTGGGCCAGGCTTCTGGCCCTGAAACCTATAACCAGCTAAAAGCACCACTGTACACCACAACCTGCTTTTTTGTGCTTGGTGGTGCCTGGTGTGGGATAACACAGTTATCCCAGTGTGGATAAGTGGTGTGCCCATGGTGGCGAGCCAAAAGGAGAGAGAGACAGGAACAGAAAGTGAAACAGAGATGGGCTGGAGTGACACCAAAGGAGGAAAGAATGGACCCTGGGAACAGCAAGAAGGCAGAGCAGGGTGTCACTTCCTCCAGAGAGTTACAAACAAGCTGCAGACATGCAAAATTGTTGCGGTTGGGCACAGAGGCGGTGTGCTTGCTCAATGGGGCGCATCCCTGCAATGAGAGAGGGGTCAGCAGGGTTGCAAGGCTGTTTCTTGTGCCCTTCCTGAAGTGTTTTGGGTGGAAGCCAGTGCATTGCCATGCACTTGGAGAAATCATTTGTCCGTGCCAGAGGAACAAGTGCCTGGAGAGCCACAACTGGACTGATGGTTGACCCCTTCCTGGAAGCAAGGTCCTGACTATGCTAGCCCAGGAAATGGATGGTACCACCGTGTACTGGGTGGCCTTGGCCTCACGCTGTCTTCTTCTTTCTTCCAGCCACTCCCACTCTCCTGGCTCCATGGCTGCTGTCCGCGAGTGGTCCTGCACCCGCTGCACCTTTCTGAACCCCGTCGGCCAGCGGCAGTGCTCCATATGCGAAGCCCCCCGCCAGAAGCCCGACCTCAACCACATCCTGCGTCTCAGCGTGGAGGAACAGAAATGGGCTTGTGCCCGCTGCACCTTCAGGAACTTTCTGGGCAAGGAAACCTGTGAGGTATGTGGCTTCACCCCGGAGCCAGGGCCCAGCGGCTCCCCCTTGCCCGTCATCAATGGCATCTTGCCCAAGCCTGCCGTTCTTGTGGAACCCAAGGGCACGTCCAAGGAGGAGGCTGCCAAGGCAGAAAGCAGCAGCGAGGACTCAGAGGGGAAGAGCCCTGATGAAGTGGAGCTGGAGAGTGGCTGGGCTTGCCAGCGCTGCACACTGCACAACACGCCGGTGGCCAATTCCTGCTCTGCCTGTGGTGGCCCACGCAAGCTCTCCCTGCCCAAGATCCCACCAGAGGCGCTGGTCGTCCCTGAAGTCATCACCCCTGCCGGATTTCACATGGCCCCCTCTACCCCGCAGCCTTTAGTCTCTGCAGAGATCTCTGATGGTGACGCCGTGGCCACTCAGGGCCCAGTGGCTATGGAACAAGAGGCCCAGAAGATACCAGCCTTCAGTCCCTTCTCCCCAGGGCTCCAGAACAACCCTGTGCCCCGAAGCCGCCGGGAGGTGCCCCCCCAGCTGCAGATGCCGGGACCCGAAGCCTCCCAGCCCGTGGCTCAGAGCACAGCAGGGCAGAAGGGCTCTCCGCAGGGTCAGGCCAGGGCTGCTCCAGCTGCCCGCTTCCAAGAGCTGCTGTCCAACAAGCGGCTGAGCGTGCTGGAGGAGGAGATGGACGTCAGTCCGTCCCACTGGAAGTGCAGCTCCTGCTCCCTGCTTAACTCCGCCGGGGCTGGCAAATGCGAGGCTTGCAGCGCCCAGAAAGGCAGTGACACCATCAATCTGGTGGGGGACTCGGTGCGATTCACCCCGTGCAGCCCCTCCAGCCCTGACTTCACCACCTGGTCCTGTTCCAAGTGCACCCTCAAGAACCCCACCCTGGCCCAGAAGTGCAAAGCCTGTGGCTCCTCCAAGCTGCACGGTTTCCAGGAGCATGGGACGCAGGGCGAGCCATCCCCCCGCTGCCCCGACTGCGGGGCTTGTGACAAGGGTGGCTGCTCCTCCTGCGGCGGCAGGGCCCCGTCCGCCCGCAAGGTTGCCCGCCTCTTCCCATCCCAGCTGCCCACTGGTCAGGAGAGGCCGGGCCAGTGGGCTTGTCCTGCTTGCACCTTGCTCAATGAGCTCAAGGCCAAGCACTGTGTGGCCTGCCATACCCCGCAGCAGTACGTGGCGCAGCGCAAGGGCCTCAAGCCCCTGAAGAGACGGGAGAGCATGCACGTGGAGAAGAGGCGGCAGACAGACGAGGGAGAGGCCAAAGCCCTGTGGGAAAACATCGTGACCTTCTGCCGGGAGGTGAGTGCTTGCTGAACTAGTCTTGCTCCTGGCTTCACTTGGAGGGGGGCCCCCTTCCTGTGTCCCCCGTGGGTCTGGGGCATTGCTTGGCACAGGCAAGCTTCCTTCTGTGTCTTGGGTCCCAGAGAAAATCTTCACCTGCAACAGCTGGGTGCTGGTCGTTAACACTGAAATGTAGTATGTTAAATTGGTGCAAGATAATCTCTAGGGTGACGGTGACCCATCCAGTTCACTCCTAGTCCAAGGGTGAGGAAGTCTGAGTGTTAACTCTGAAGCCTAGTGATATTTTAAATCGGCGAGAGAGAACGTCTGGGTTGAAGGGGAGATTCTTACTTAGTCAATACAGCTCCTTCCCTGTCCAAGGGTGGGGAAGGCTGAGAAAGAGCGTGTCCAGGTTTGCTGGTGGCACCGCTGTCTGTGGGCAGCAACTGCGACATGTGTGGGTGCAGGAAATCTGGGGATGCAGCAGGCAGAGGCTCACAACACCAGCAGGGGTGCAGGCAGAGGAACTGCTGCCACTGCCAGCAACTGCAGGTCTTCAAGAGCCATGAGCTGGGCCTTGGCATTCTGGGGTTTGGTGTTTGTGAATGCACAGCTGCAGCTGCAAATGACTCGCCCCTGTTTTGGGAAGGACAGCTGAGGTTTAGCTGTACCCTGGCTCCAGGTGAGGGTCTAAGGAGCGCATGCTAGCACCCTCCCCTCCCACTGTGAAGTATTCGGCTCGATCTGTTGGGTTTCAGCCTCAAACACCGCTCTGTTTGCCCCATTTTTTTCCCTGAGTGGCATAAGATGCTCCTGTGTATGCTGCTCTTTCTCTGCCCTCCTTCTGGGGCAAGCCTCCAGCTCTTCTGGACCAGATGGAAAGGGAGTTGCAGTCCCATTTTGACGTACAGACAAGGCTTTTTCTGCCTGGTCCAAGGAGTGTGTCCATGTCTGTGCCTCTGCTGCGCAGGCTGGGGACCACAGAGATGTTTGGCTCGGGAGGGAAGCCATTGAGAATGATCCTGTTTTGGGGTTGTGGGTTTTTTTAATTGCTACGTGTCCATCCTAACAGATGTGGGTGTCTTTATAGCAGAGAGACCCTGATTCTGCTTATGCCCCTCTTTTAAGCAAGTGAATAGCCTCTTTTGTAGGCAGGGAACGTCTGTTACATCCAGTGGAATCAGGCCTGAAGGATGAATTATGAGAGATGGCCAAGCTGAATTAGCAGCTTGCTGCTGCCAAGAAGGGGAGTCTTGGCTCCATCCAGCACAGCTCTCGGTCGGAGCCTTGGCTGAGCCTGTTCAGCTCGCTAAGCCGGCAGTAACGGGCTATTAGATCAGTGTGGGCCATCTCCTGAAAATCCCCCTAAAACGAAATCACTGCTATGTTCTGACACTGTTTATGGTAAGTCAAGGGCTCCTCAGGTCTGAGGGAAGGACTGGCAGCGGTGGTGGGACATGCTGCTCATGCTCGCTCTGCTCTCGGTGTGCCTGCAGCCTCCCACCAAAGCTCCTGTTTGGGCTGGCATGTAAGGCAGCCTCCAAGCTTCCTTCTGTCCGTGGTGTTTCACAGGCTGTTCAGCCTTCCCCTGGAGGAGAGTGTCAGGCTGGCCAAGTTCTCCTCTGCCTGTTGTCCCCCTGCCCCAAGTCGCATGGAGCAGCCTGCCTTGCTGCGCTGCTCCCTGCAGGGATTTCTCCTCATGTTCCTGTTGTGAGCGCTTCCTCTTCTGCTATTCCAGGGGTGCCTTTTCCAACACTTCTTGGTGCGTGGCCCCCACTTTTAGCTTTACCCTTTCTCTTCTGTCTGGGAGGAGAGCAGAGCTGACCTCTTCCACTAGCTGCCTCTGCACCAGGCATCTGCTTCCCCATCTTGTGCTCTCCCCTCTCTTGCTTATCCCACTGTCTCACGCTTCTTCTCTCCTCTGATTAACCATCCTTCCCCCTTTCCGAATAACAACACGCATCAGTACGTTCTGCAGAGCTAGAGAGACAACCCAAGACTCTTGCTGTCTGTGCCACGCTCTGGCACCTCTGCCTGCGGAGCCTTTCTGCGTGCTGGGGGAGGCCCCATCTCTGTTTTCCTTCTTCTCCACCCATCAGACAGTTCGCTACTGACAGCAAGGCCATGCGGGGCAAGGCAGCAGCCTTCCTCGGCCCATGCGGTCCCGGGGAGGTGGCAGCGGGTCATGTCTCTGGCCCAGAACGGCGTGAAGAGGGTTGTTGGCAGAGCAGGGGGAGTGAAGGAGATCTGATGCCCGTATTTATCCCCTTGGAGGAGAAATAAGCAGGGCTGCTCACCTGGCACCATCTGTGAGCAGGCTCATCACTGCCTGGGCACAAGAGGAGTTACCTGCTCCTCTCCCCGCTGCTCTGATGCTGTCCCTGCAGCTCTTGTGCCTCTCTTTCCCTCCATCTCCAGGGATATTGGTAGTGACAACTTCTCTAAAGCATTTAGAAATATGTGAAAGGAGACATCACAGTATAAAGGTAATTAGCTTGTTAGGCAGGCTTTCCTGACGCTGCTGGGGAATTGCACTGCTACGGCTCTTGCATTGCCTCCATCGACAGTGCTGGTGAGGTCTGTGGGCTCGCATTCAGGCTCCTGCAGTCCTGCTGAGTACTGTCCTGGCCCTGGTGAGACCCTGGCCATGATACCGGGGAGGCCGAAGGCTTCCTCCACCTCTGCTGGAAAAGCACCGCAGCGACTCCACAGGAGACAAAGCTTGCAATGCCCACAGGCTCTGACTCACGGACTGCTGCCTTGCTCTGTGTCCGCCCTGCCCTGCACAGCGGGTTCCTGGGGAGCCCCTGCTGCACCCCAAGAGGCGAGTGTGCGAGGCTGGGATGTGGCAAGGCGAGGTTGCTGGCCGATAAGGCAGAGGCAGCTGCTTGTCAGCTGCACGGAGCAGCTGCTCCCCTTGAGAAAGCCAGCAAGCCTGGGATGTGTCCTTTTTGGCCCACGTTGGTATTTGAACAGTGACATCTATTAGCTGAAAAACACCCTTCTGCAACAGAGAAGCTGGAAGTGCTAATTGAGGCACCACGTAGCAAGCGTGCACGTAGGATTGCAACAAAAGAGGAAGGACAACTACTAGTTTGGTGTGCATAAAAGCTAATTTAAATCAGAGCCGGCTTTTGCTGAAAGAATTTAATTTCATTTAATTAACAATAACAAAGAAATCCTGGTTTTTATTTCACCCTGTGTCAAACCGTCTGAAGAAGCCGCCCTTCTCCCCTTGGTGAAGTTCTGTGCTTCCATCCTGCTTCTGTGGCTAATACCTATGGGATTATCTGCCCTTCAGTCCATCCTATTGTATTTAATGCGAGCAGCTGTTGCAGGTGGGCTCGGACATGGGATACCCTCACTCTGGAATTGCTTGCCTGTTTGTGGTCGGGCTGAATCCAATTGTGAAAAGTGCCCCACACATCCTCCACGGCTGTGCCTTGGGGTGGCACAGGACTGCCAAGCCCAGCGTGCCCCCTCCGGAGCAGGGGCAGCTCAGCCCTTAGCACAGGGCTTGGGTTGAGGAGCGTTTGCTTGCCAGGTGGCTCCTCGCAGGCTCGCTGCTCGTGTGCTTTGCCACTTAAAGAGGCAGCCAAGGTCCCCCACAGTCCAGCTTTTAGCACCAGCACAAAGCGCGAGACGGTCCCTGCCCGGGGAGGTTCCTGTGAAACAGAAAAAGGCGGATTTGAGTTGCAGTCTGGAGCTTGGGGGCCGGAGAGGTGAGCCGGCTCGTGGCAGGGCTGAATGCTGGGCCTGATGCAGAAAATGCATCTGTGCTGTTGCCAGCAGACTCCCGGCCCCAGACCTGCTCCCCGACACGGCATTGGAAGGGGCTGCCCGGGCCAGGCAGGAGGGCTGGGGGCTCCGCTCTCCTGGGGGTGCAGTGGGAGGCTTTCCAGGCCAGCCCAACCCAGGAGGCCCCGGGGAGCTGCGTGCCGCACAGCTGCACACTGATGCTCTCCTTGCCTTTCGCTCTCGCAGAACAAAGTCAATTTTGTAGATGACAGTTTCCACCCTGGGCCCAAGTCCGTGGGATTCCCGGAAGGCGACAGCGTACAGCAGAGGGTGAAACAGTGGCTGCGACCCCACGAAATCAACTGTAGCATCTTCAAGGACCGAACGGTGAAGTGGTCAGTGTTTCGGACACCCAGGCCCTCGGATATCCTGCAGGGACTGCTGGGAAACTGCTGGTAAGGGGGAGCGAGCCAGGCTGACACCCTCCTACCCCTTCTTCCTTTCCCCCACTTCATCCAGCTCCAGATCAGACCCCTCAGCCCTACTCAAACCCATTTATACCCCCAGGCGTGTACCCCATCCTCTGCCTCACCCCTTACCAAGTGGCTGCAGACCACAGTCCCCTGTGCTGCAGGGCTGGGCAGCTGCCGGCTGTCTGCCCGTGCCCCGCTGAGACCGTCCCGCGTCCCGTCCCGCCGGCAGGTTCCTGAGTGCCCTGGCCGTGCTGGCCGAGCGGCCGGAGCTGGTGGAGAGGGTGATGATCACGAGGACGCTGTGCCCTGAGGGTGCCTACCAAGTGCGGCTGTGCAAGGACGGCACGTGGACCACGGTGCTGGTGGACGACATGCTGCCATGCGACGAGTGCGGATACCTCCTCTTCTCGCAGGTCAGCAGCCCTGGGCGGGGAGAGGAGTGCTGGGAGGGGGTGGGCAGTGCTCCAGGGGCAGCGGGAGGCTTGTTCCCAGCTCTCCCAGGAGAGGACTAACGGAGGCAGTGGGAAGGGGTACTGCTGTGGTTCCAGTGAGGCCCTACTCTGTGCTGTGTGGGGTGTTTGCAGCTCAGGACCCTGCTTTTGCTGCGCCCTCAAGACAGCTGAACTTTTTGAGGCCAAAATATAAATCCATTTAGGCCCCTTCTGGCATTTTCCAGGCTGCGATGGAGAAGTTTCATTTGCAGTTGCTTTTCCCTCATTCCTCCCTGCACCACAGCCACTTCACTTGCAGGGGAAGCCATCCTTATTCTTCACAGCAAAAGGAAAATATTTTAACCTGTGTGTTTTGCACTGCGAGGGGCTGAGGGAAAGCTGTTTCTTTCCTCTGCGGGGAGGTCTGGCAGCTTGGCTTTGCCAGAGAGGGACCGTGGAGAGGGAGGGGATCGCACAACAAATCAGCCTGTTTCAAGCCAGTGCTCAGTTGCTCTGAGCACACTCGGGTGCATCTGCTAGGATGAACGAAGCTCCCTCGGCCACTTTGGGACGTCACTGCGCGCTATGCCCTGCCCTGCCTTCCAGGCCCAGGGGCGCTTGCTGGGATCATGTCCATGAAGGAGACTGAGAACGTCTTTATTGAAACTCAGGCGACAAAATCTGCCAAACAAAACAAAGTGCCACTGTCAGGAGGAGACAGGGACCCGGGACCACTGGGTTGGACTTCGTTCTGCAAGTCCCAGTCCTCGTTTTAAAATACACGCAGCCCCAAACCGCATCACGTGTAGGTGTCAGGACAGGACTCTGGCTGGGGAAGTGGGGCCTGAAGATAAGTATTTAGGGAACCTTAATGTCAGTACGGCTTGAGGGGGCTCGGTAGCCTGTGCCCTCCGCAGCGTGGAGGTGGCCCAGTCCTGGGGCAACTGCTAATTGTGTTGGAGCTAATGGGCCTCGTGGGGCAGCAGTCCTGGCATGGTTGGCAGCGCTGGCTCCTGAGCCCTGCTCAACCCTGGCTCTGGGCAGAGGGGCCGGGGGCCGGGCAGGGGCTTCGGGCTGTGCAGGCACAGGTACGGCACTGCCGAGCCTGGGCTGCCTGGCCCCTTTCTCAGCAGTGGGTGATCCCCCCCAGGGACACGGAGTGGGGCAAAATGATGGCCAGCACTGCTGGATGCTGGTCCTGTTAAGGAGAAACTTTGGAGAGGGGAAGAAGGAGGAGTCTGTCTCTATGTTTTGCCTCACAGTAGACAGAGAGGATCTAGTCAGACACATTATTTTCAGCATAAGATTTGCCTGTCTTGGTTTTCTTTCTTTCCCATCCATCTTTCCTCTCTTAAAATTTCAAGTCTGCTTTTTAATTTTTTTTGAAGATTGAAGGTTTTCACATGGGCTGGGCTTGCCTTGCCTTTGTTTCCAGGAGCATCTGAATCGTGACGAGATTTTTCTGCCGAGCGTTTAGCTGTGTGAGCTGAATGTGGGGGCTAAAAATGGAAAAATGGAGAGTTTTAAAAATAAAGGAAAATCAGGCTCTTATCAGAGCTCCCTGGCTGCGGCTCCGGCAGAAATAAACAACGTGGATTCTGTTGAGTGAGGGACTCAAAAACCAGTGAAAAGCACTTGTAAGCTTTCTTTATCAATCAGAAAGAAATCTTTGCTGCCCTCCTTTCCTCTCCCAGCTCTTGGCTGCCACCTGGGAGTCGCACACAGTCACAGTGTGCCAGTGCTTTTCCCCTGCTGCCCTCCAAGCACCGGCCACTGAACTCGATTAGCTGAGGATGCAGAGGCCAGCAAATGTCTCCTTGCCTTCTGTCCTCATATGCCTTCCTCTTCGCGTCCTCGCTGCAGGCAGGGGCTGGAGCAGAGGCGTCTCCCCCCAGCCGGAACATGCCCAGGAGTAAAGCACGGCTGGTGACCCCACCCTGCGGCACGCCAAAGACCCGCGACGGTGGCTTGGACATAGTGGTGAAGGCTGTGCCCTGAGCCCACGTTGACGTGGCTGATGGAGGCTTTGCAAACCTCTGGGTGCGTTAATGCAGCTTCTGCATTTCTTTCTGAAGCTGTAATCAGCCTAGCAATGCCAAGAGCAATAGCCTGGCACCAGAGTACAGCGACTCCGGAGAGTTTCCCCCCTGCAAAACTTGCATCTTCCCATTACACCTGGCCACTGTCCCTGTGCTGGAGTAGAGGATTTTGTCTGCCTGGGAGTTTTTGGAGCTTGTCCTTGAAACAACATCTCTGTTCCATGGGTGAAACCTAATCAGTCCCATGGCCGTGTGTGCTCTAGGCAGCCTCCTCTGCCAAAGGTGCGTTGGTTTTGGTTTGCAACGGTGTGCGAGTGAAAGGCGTCTATTCCAGATGTGCTTGATATCCTCTTCCATTGTTAAACGTTTTTAAATCCAGGTTGAAGCAGAAGGAAGGCACCGTTAGCTTACAAGGTGGTCACCCCCCCTGCCAGCCTGACTGCCTGGACACCCCAGAGCGCAGCTCTCTTGGCATCCGGGTTTGTTGGGCGTTCACTCCAGGACGTTTTCCCGAGGGGAATTAAACTGTGCAAACAAAACACTGAGCAGGCAGTGAACGGGGTCACCCTTGGCCTCATGCGGACACGCTCCTGGTGGCTTGGCCTTGCTGCTCCTGCCTCTCCCTCTCCCATCGCAGCGGGAGGGCTGGCAGGGGTGGGTGAGCGGGGCTTTGCCTTGTCTGCACACGCTGCCTTTGCTTTCCCATCTCTGGCCTGGGGTGGCTCGTGACGTGTTTCTCCCTCTTTCTGCAGGCCCAGAGGAAGCAGTTGTGGGTCGCCCTCATTGAGAAGGCGCTGGCCAAGCTTCATGGTTCGTACTTTGCCCTCCAGGCAGGGCGTGCTATTGAAGGCCTGGCTACACTAACGGGTGCCCCCTGCGAGAGCCTGATGCTGCAGGTCAGCTCCACTAACCCTCGTGAGGAGCCCATTGACACTGACCTCATCTGGGCCAAAATGCTGAGTTCTAAGGAGGCTGGGTAAGACGAGGCAGCAGGGCGCCGTGGCAGGAGCATGGACACTCGGAGAGGGGGGCGAGGGGGGCCGCTCTCGTTTGTAGAGGCTCAGAGGAGAGGGGCTAGCGCATTACCTAGCGTGCAGTCCACCACCCTTGGCGTTCATCTGGAGCGCTGATGGAGCTCCCCCTCTAAGCTCTAAGAAAGTATTTCTCCTTTGTTTAATTTTCATATGAAATTAAAATCCTGGTGAATTCCCTGTGCACGCTTACTGCTGTCTTACGGGAGTTGTGAAGTGGCTGGCATTGAGCCTGCTTGCTTTGCTTTGAGTTTTTTGTACTGTTAAGTGCTTCACCCTGCACGTGTCTCCCACCTATACGTGGCATCTTTGCTGGCCATACCTGGGCATGACTATAGGCAGTCTATAGGAGACAAAGCAAAAGCAAAGGCCTCTTGCTCATCACTCTGGCAGGAGGAGCGGGAGGGCAGTTAGGTTGGCTGAAGGCAGGGTTGCTCCTGGCAGCCTGCAGTATGGGGCCACGTGGGAGGCTGATAGGTCCCAGCACGTGGTGTCCCCCCATGCCTGGCTGGTGGAGACCTCCCGCCCCAACTAGCCTCTCCTCACCCCTGCAGAACGGGCCAGCTGCCTGCGAAGTGGAGGCAGACGTACCGCTTGCCTTTCCGTGTGGCTGAGCCCTGCCAGCCATCAGAGATGGGCAGGACCCTGGGGCCTGGCAGAAAACGGGTGAGGTTTGGGCAAAGCTCCGCAGAGCTTTCAGCCCTGCAGGTGAGGGCACTGCTAGAGAAGCTTGCCACGGAGCCCGGGCTCAAGCATGCACGTGAGCGGGCAGAGGGAGCTCACTGCTGCCCAGGCAGAGCCCTGGCCAGTGGGGCTGGCGCACTGCTCCGGGGAGGTTTACAGTGTTGTTGCAGAGAGGGAACATCCAGGAGGCTGCTGGGGGGCAGTCTGTCCCGTGCCTCGAGCGGAAGGGACGAGCTTCCCCCCCATGCCAGGCCTGGCAGAACACCGAGGCTTTTGCTGTCCCCTGTGCAGGTTCCTCATGGGTGCGTCCTGTGGTGGAGGGAACATGAAAGTGGACGATGTGGCCTATGAGAGTATGGGTCTGCGTCCACGGCACGCCTATTCCATCCTGGACGTGCGGGATGTCCAAGGCTTCAGGTGAGTTCGGGATGGAGGCTGGCGTGGTACAGCAGATGGTCCTGCCAACAGCCCGAGATGTTCCTGCCGACAGCCCTGGGGAAATTGAGTGCATGTTGGACGAGACCTCGGGGACTCTTCGGTGTCCCGTCCTCATGGCCAGCAAGGGCTGTTTCTCCATCTCAGGGTGTCATGTAAATGCTGTTGCTCTCTACAACTGCCTGAAAGGAGGCTGTAGAGAGGTGGGGTCGGTCTCTTCTCCCAGGTAACAAGTGATAGGACGAGAGGAAACGGCCTCAAGTTGCGCCAGGGGAGGTTTAGGCTGGATATTAGGAAATTTTACTTCACCGAAAGGGTTGTCAAGCACTGGAACAGGCTGCCCAGGGATGTGGTTGAGTCGCCATCCCTGGAGGTATTTAAAAGCCGTTTGGATGAGGTGCTTAGGGACATGGTGTAGTGGTGGACTTGGTAGTGTTAGGTTTACGGTTGGACTTGATGATCTTCAAAGTCTTTTCCAACCTATAGGATTCTGTGATTCTGTTGTCATATTAAGCTGTCCTTGCCTGGCACTGGCTCCACGTCCAAGGCTGCCCTGCTCCAGGATGCCCTATGGTGCAGAACGGTTCGCCTGGTCTTCTCACAAGATGCAGAGGAATGAGTTGAGCTCTTTCAACTCAATGAGGCAATCAGGGCATCCTTCTCACCTTTGGAGGGTGGGGGGATAGAAAGGCGTGCTGCACCTGACAGCCTGGGTGCTGGATGAAGCCCCGTTTTCATCCATGTCACTCCTGGGCTTGTACAGCTCCAGGCACACCTCAGCAGCCCCTTCCCAGCTGAGCCCCTTCCCCGCAGCACCTGGCTGGAGGCCCTTTGGGCAGGGAAGGGCAGAGGGAGCTACAGCAGATCCAGAGCTCTAGGATATGGGCATCTGGGGCCCTGGTGGGGTGGCAAATTAGGCCTGGGATGCTGTAAGGGCTTTGAAAGGCAGGGGCAGAAGTGGCATGGTGCCCTCTGCGGGAAGCTGGCTGGGTCTGCAGAGCTGGGAGAGCATCTCAGAGGTGATCTTCCTTGTGCTCTCCTTCCTCCTGGGCCTCTGACATAATTTTTTCCCTGCCCTCAGGTTACTGCGGCTCCGAAACCCCTGGGGCCGCTTCTCCTGGAACGGCAGCTGGTCCGATGAGTGGCCGCACTGGCCGGCTCCCTTGCGTCATGACCTGATGCCCCATGGCAGCAGCGAGGGCGTCTTCTGGATGGAATACAGCGATTTCATTAAGTACGGTAGTGCCCAGGAGGCAGAGGCTGTGGGGCAGGAAGACAGGCAGGGGACAGAAAATGGGACATGGGGGTCAAGATGGGGCAGACAGGACCAGGCATCCCCAGGGGCGTGCAGGTGACCTCCTGGTGCCTACAGCTCCCGGCTGCATGAGCTGCAGCGTGCTGGGGCATGGGGTAGAGCAGTGTACCTGCAGAGGACCCCGCCAGGGCTGAGCCCAGCTTCCCCACAGGTATTTTGACTCCGTGGATATCTGCAAGCTCCATTCGGACTGGCACGAGGTGCGTGTGCAGGGCATGTTCCCCAACAAGGCCAATGGGCCAGTGACGGTGACATCGCTGACGGTGTTGGAGCGTGCCGCCCTGGAGTTTGCCCTCTTCCAGGAGGGCAGCAGGTGAGCTGGGCAGCGCACGGGCTGCAGGCAGTGACCCGGACCCAGGAGAAATCCCAAACGCATCGCCCTCTCACCCTATGCCATCCCACAGGGCGGCAGAGCTCGGGGATGGGCCCCCACTGCCGTTTCTCCAGTTCTCAGGGTCTGCTCATACTTTAGCTGAAACCCAAGCTCTGAACGCACGCTGGTTCCTGGGGCTGGGTACTTAAGGCAGCGGGAGGACTCTTCCTCTGGATCCGCCGTCCTGCCCGTGGCCTCCACGTGTTCTGCGCGGCAGTGCTCGGGTGACGTGTGACCCTTCTCCCCCTCCCCACGCAGGCGGTCGGACACGGTGGACAGCCACTTGCTGGATCTGTGCATCATGGTTTTCCGGGCCACCTTCACCAGCGGGAACAAGCTGAGCCTGGGCCGGCTGATGGCTCACAGCAAACGAGCCGTCAAGAAGTTCGTCAACTGTGACGTCATGCTGGAGCCGGGCGAGTACGCCGTCGTGTGCTGTGCCTTCAACCACTGGAGCACCGCCCTGGCAGGCCCCGCTGCTGCCCAGGGTAAGGGGCTGGGCTGCCCTCCCCACGGCGATGCTGGCGGAGACCTTGGGGGAGGCAGAGGTGACAAAGCCCTCGATCCTCGCTCTGGGGACCTTGCTGGGGGTGGAGGTTGCCTGCACGTGCAGCAACCCAGCAGCACCCTGCTCCCGGGGGTTGTGGGCTCGGTGACAGTCTCACTAATCCCCCCTTCCTCCACAGCATCCAGTCCCACCAGCAGCCGACCGGCCACCGATTATTCCAGCTATATCCTGGCCATCTACAGCTCCCGCCTGGTGATGGTGGAGCAGGTGGAGGCGCAGCCCACCACGTTGGCAGACGCCATCATTCTGCTGACCGAGAACAAGGGCGAGCGCCACGAGGTGGGCACGGGTGGCACAGGGCAGGGGCTGGAGGGGGGTGATGCTGCCAGTGGGAGCCTGGACCCTGCCTGTGCTGTCTCCTCAGTCTGGCAGGAGTCAGGCAGGGCTGTGCCAGCGCTGGCTGCCTCCTAGCCCCCTCCTACCTCATGGATGCCCACCCCCTTCGCTCCCTGGGGCAACATGGGGTACCCCAGCAGATGGGCAGCCCTTGGCTGGAGGTGGAAGATGCTGGGCCAGGGGCTAAGATTCGGAGGCAGGGGTGCCCGGAGGCTTCACACCCCTGACCCTGCTGTTTGCCCCAGGGCCGTGAGGGGATGACCTGCTACTATTTGACGCACGGCTGGGCAGGGCTCATTGTGGTGGTGGAGAACCGGCATCCCAAGTCCTACCTGCACGTCCAGTGCGACTGCACCGACAGCTTCAACGTCGTCTCCACGCGCGGCAGCCTCAAAACGCAGGACAGCGTCCCCCCCCTGCACAGGTCCGGGGTAGGCAGGGGCGGGTCGGCGGGGGCCGCCCGGCGAGGGCAGGCGGGTGCTGCTGGCCGCTGGGGAGCTTGGAGCAAGGCAGAGCCTGGGGCTGGCGGGGAGGCGCGGGGAGAGGGTGGGCGCTGGGGTGACGGGCAGGGGGTGGGATGGCCGGGGCACAGGCAGCTGCCTGGCCCTGAGCCCCTCGCTCTCTTCGCAGGCAGGTGTTGGTGATCCTCTCCCAGCTGGAGGGTAACGCCGGGTTCTCCATCACCCACCGCCTGGCCCACCGCAAAGCCACCCAGGCCTTCCTCAATGACTGGATGTCGACGAAGGGCACCCACAACCCACTGCTCACGCCTGAGGTCGCTGGGCTCCACGGCCCCCGGCCCCTATGACGAAGCGCCTCCCCCTCCCCGTTCCACTCCCCCGTTATTTTCACCGAGCCTCTGGCCTGGGGTCGTCCCCCGAGCTGTCAGCGCTGAGCCGTGGGGCAGAGCCGGAGCATCACAGCCAGCACTTTGCCCTGTGCCGCAGGGTCGGGGCGAGCTCTCAGGGCCAGGACCGGCTCTGCCTGCCGCCCCCCCGCCCCGGCACCGCCGGCCCCCCACGCACTTTATGAGGAGCGGCTGGGGGCACGGGGCCATCTCAGGATCCCACCTGCCCCATACCCGCGCTGGGGCCCGGAGCCCTTGGCCTGCCCCGGGCACGCAGTGGGGGGCTGCGGGAGGGGGGGGCTGCTGTCAAGGCCCTTCCCAGGCACCACGCTCAGGACTCTGCCCCCTCCCGCAGCGCCAGGGCTCTGGCGCTGCAAAAAAAAGAATATACCTCTGACGTCTGTCCGTCTGTGTGACCCTCCGTCTGTCCCCGGGCCCTTCCCACTGTCTTGTTCCCCCCATCATCTGCTGCCAGGACCAACATGGCACCGAGGTACCATAGCCGGGCCGGGGGGTGCCGGGGTCGTCCCCCTGTGGTGTCGCCCATGCTGGGTGCTTGTGGTGGGGATCTGCAGCCGTGCCTGGACCCCCCGTCCCAGGTGCCGGGGCTGACGCCTGCGCCGTGCCGGGGCTGGGGAGGAGAGGGCGCTGGGCTGTTCTAGAAAGCTGCTGCTGCCGGGTTTTCACCGCACCTCAGGGCAAAATGCAGAGGTGCCCTCCTCTGCTGCTGCTCCAGAGCGGGGAGCGGGGCCACGGGGCAATGCTCAGGGGGTCTGCGGCAGCGGGGACCCCCCTCAACTCGTCACACAAGTGTTACTATGCAAAGGCGGCCGCTGAAAGCAGTGCCTGGAGAGAAGCCATGCATCCCGAGCTGGGCTCAGCGCCCCGGGCACGGCCCTGCAGGGGCCTGCCCTCCCCGTGCCCTGCGGAGGCGAGGGGTGGAGGGCAGCGGGTGCAGACCTGGGGTTTGGGGAGCAGCTCCCCGTGGCTTTACCACGTTGCCGTGTGCCAGGGAGGGGGGGAAGCAGAGAGCCCCGTGCTTCAGAGGCCAAGTCCCGTGGGAGGTAGTGAGCACAGGGTGAAGGCTCGCAAGAGCCTCGGGGTGCCGCTGGCCCTGGCGAGTGCTCCGTGGCAGGGGCTGACCCCAGGGTTTCAGGGCGTTGTGGCTTGGCACGGGCATGCCTCTCTGTGTGTGTGTGTGTGTTTTGGGGGTCCCCTGGTGTTACCCTCTCCTTTCCACGTTGCTTGGGGGGGTGGTGGGAGATGCTGGGCCCTGTTTTGGCGAGGACCGTGCTGGGGGGGGGCAGTTTGCACCCCGCATCCTGCGCCCAGCCAGCGCGGGCAGGGGGATGTGTGGGCTGTGGGGTTTTCCCAGCGTGTCCCTCTGTCCCTCCCTCCCACCCCGGGGAGCCGAGGGGTGGGCAGGGGGGGTGGGCTGCCCTGGCACCCTCCTGGCCCCCCCGGCCAGGGCTGCTGAGCCAAGTTCTGTCCGTATTTTTGTTTGTTGATCTGTTTTCTCTCTTCCCTGCTCCTTCCTCCTCAAGATGATTTGTCCTTCACTTTTTTTCTCTCTCTTTGTGTCTTTCTGAGCTGTGAATATTTTTAACCCTGTAAATACTGTCCAGCTCTTAAGAAACATAGGATATTTTATCAATTGTAAATCAGATCAGTAATCCCTGTATGATACGAATTATCCATGGGTGGTTTTCAAACTCAGGTTCTGACGGACCAAATAAAGTTTTGTTTTTTACTGAAGCTGCCTGGTTTCACTGTGCTTGGCTGCGGCACCAGGAGGGGACGGTGGAGAAGGGATGCTGGCCGCCACTTGGCCGTGAGATTTTTGGGGTCCAAGCGAGGAGTCTTGAAGCCAGTGGGCGTCCCTCAGTGCCCTGAAAGTAGCGCTGAGCACAAAAAAAGGGTGAAGTTGAGTTTCAGGTTTCTTTGGCTGCGCTTCGGGCCGCAGGGGCCGGGAAGGGCCGCGCAGGGGAGCAGAAAGGGGCGAAAATAAAGCGAAATCCAGAAACTCCCGTAAACCGAGCGGCAGCTGCCCTCTCCCCGGGCCGAGCAGGGCCGCGCCGCCGCCGGGAGAGGGCAGCCGCTGCCCGCCCGCTGCCCGCCCGCCGCCCGCTGCCCGCCCGGGGCAGGGGCTCCGGCGCCCCGGGAGCGGCCGGGGCCGGCGCGGAGCTCCAGGTCCCGGCCAGGGCCGGGCACCAGCCGGCGGGCAGGGTCAGGCACCTCCCGCCTCGGTTTCCCGGTGAACACCACGGCGGGCTCCGGGAGGGCCGAGGGGTGCGATGGGGCCGGGGCCGGGGCCGCTGCGTCGCCGCCACCGTGCCCAGGTCGGGGATGAAGGAGCGGCTTCTTCATCCTCGCCGCCACCCAGGGCAGCACCCAGCCTCCCTCCCGCCTCCCCGTTTGGGCCGCGGGCGAGGCAGGCTGGCACTGGGGAGAGCTTTCCGGCTGAGCGGAGGCGGCCGGCTGCGTGCCAGCCCGCTCTCGCCCGCGGTGGGCACCTTGAGACCAGTAGGGAGAGACAGAAGGAGAGGATTTCGGTCTTTCTTACAGCAACTTGTAATAGATTTTTCCGGGCGAAACATCTTTGCATTCAGGAGGCCCTGTCACAAGCCATCAGCCTCAGCCGGGGAGAAACAGATGGAGAGTTAATTTTGGCGGGGAGGGCACTGCTGCACTCCCCTCCTCTCCCCTCAGTCTGTTCAGGGCGAGGAGCCGCGTTGGCAGAGGCAGGGTTTAACCCTCGCAGCCGTGCAGCCCCTTGCCCTCGCCGCTGCGGGCAGGCTGCCTGCGCGGGCCCTGCTCCCCCCTGCCCGCTCCCTCCCGGGGATGCCGGGTGGGTTGCGTGGCTGAAACCGCTGCCTGTCACCACCACGGGGCTGCCCCACACGTGAACGGAGTCCCCCCCACCCGATCTGTGCTGCTCAGTGCCAAGGACACGCTCGGCCGTCTCAGCCCAGTGACCCGGTGGTGGCCCTTGTCGTGATGGTGGCTGCGTGGCCGGTCCAGGTGGGCAACTGCGTCCTGCCTTTGGCTCTCCGGAGTGCTGGGGGCAAATCCCGCTGTGCAAGGAGCTCGGCAGGACAGCACCCGGCACAGCCGGGGACGCTCAGGCACTGGGTGGGCTGGTGCGCGGAGGGACAGCATCTCCCAGGAGCAGGCGCGTGGCTGGTGGTGTACGGTAGCAATGCTGCCCGTGGCCCCGAGCCACCGGGAGCCCTCAGGACGCCCCCAGGGTCACCAACCAGGCAACGGCTGAGAGCAGTGGCCATGGAGGAGAGGGAGGTGAAATCAAGCTCTAATTGTGCGTAATTCACAAGGGTTGAGCCAGCATTAACTGCTTTATAATTACATATAATTGTGTGTCAAACGATATAATTGTATTTGACACATCAGCTTCGGAGTAGTGTGTTGCTTCATCAGTAAATTTGTCATCCCTTGACTCTGTCATGTCCTAAGCCTGAGGTCTGAAGGGGGAGATGGGGACAGGCAGTGAGAGCAGTGGGTCAGAAGGGAAGGACAGACAGAAGGACAGACAGCGGGACAAGGGGCGAGGGAGGAAGCGTGCTGTTGTACCGACCCGTATGAACGGTATAGAGGCTGGAGCACGTGTGTGACGATGACAGCGGCAAGCAGGCAGGGGCTGTCCTGCCAGGCCCTGGCACGGCTGTAAGACACTCATCAAGGGGACGTGGCTTCAAAAAGCCAAGTGACAGCACAAGTCACCCTGGGGACGCCAGGTCACTCTTGGTGGGACAGGGCGAGCGGGGCAGGCTGCTGTGGGCACGTGAGCCCACCACGCTGCTGGCTGCTCCCGCTGCCCATAGCGCTGGGCCCCTCCGTGCACAGGGCTGATGCTGCTCCTCCCTGGCTGGCCACGAGGATGCTCAGGCAGGCGAAGGCGTTCGCTGTCCTGCCATCACCACCCCTTGACCCGCCGAGCCCGGGGGTGGCTCCCAGGGCCAGAGGTGGAAACGTGGGTCCTCGCTGTGGGATCCAGACGAGGGCTGGCCGCTTCTCGGGCCCTGGCACCACCATTGCCAGGGGCCCCGCAGCCGTGCTGGGGCTGCGCGGGGAGGGGGTACATCACGGAGCGAGGGTTCGAGCGCTCTCTGTGATTCACTCTGACTATAATGGGAGCTGCTGGTGAATATTTTATGGCTCCCACAGGGCAGATAGAACATATTGTGCATTTTACGCCACAAATCTCCGCCTAGAGACAGAGGGAGGCTTAAAAAAGAGCAGCACCAGCGCTGCGCCGGGCTGGAGAGGGGCAGAGCTGCAGTGCCAGTGCCGGAGTGGGGTTTGCAAGGGCATGGCTGCCCGCCCACGCCACCGTGCCCGGGGTGCCCCGAGCCTGGCATCGTCCCGGGCGAGGAGGATGTTTTGCAGCCGTGGGAAGAGGCCGCTGCCGAGGTGTTCTGCGGTGGCTGCGGCTGCTGGGCCGGCTGCCCCGGGCCAGGCCTGGCTGCTCTGCGGCTCTGCGGCGCAGGCAAAGTGCTTTGCCCGGGGCTGAGTGCTGCAGGAGGGGGCCCTGCCTGCACCGCCGCTGCCTGCGCTGAGGTCTGCCTTCCCCTTCGTCAATAATGCAGTCCCTGCCCCGGACCACCCGCCGGCACTGCCTGCAATAATGGATCGGGGATGGGAGCAACCACCCCGGCTCAGCTGAGCAGGAGGCTCTGCACCCCCACCCACCTCCTGGCCCCCTCCTCATCCTCGGCTGACTCTGATGCTCTGCCAGGAGCTGGCGAGCGATGGAGGAGCCCACCGCTGCCTTCACCCTCGCACACAGCAGCCACTGCCTGCTGCTGCCCAGCTTGCAGACACCAGGGTGGGGTTTGGGGGGGGGGGCTGCCTGCAAGGTAAACCCTCACCCACCCTGGCACCCCTGGAGGGAGCGGGTGCTGCTGGGGCCAGGGCTCCTGGCCGGTCCCTCTCACCAGGGACACGCGGCCCTGCCGGCACTGACACCGTGTGCCAGGACGGTGGCTCAGGCCGGGACTCCCGGCCCTGCTGCAGCGCCATGTTTGCAGAGGGGAGCTCTGGGTGCCGGGGCGCTCGCCCTGCTCCCCTCCAGCACACCCCGCTGCCGGTCGGGCAGGGAGCCATTGGCGAGATTGTCGGCAGCTGCCTGCGCTGACTTGGTCTGGGCTGGAGCTGGGGGAGGCAGCCCAGAGCCCGGCAGCAGGGAGGAGGAGGAGGAGGAGGAGGATGTAAGCATAGGAACCACTGGGTCAGGGCCAGCCCGCGGGTGCCACTGCGGGTGCCGAGCAGCCCCTCACCCCCTACTCTGGAGACCCCCAGCTCCCCACACGGCCACCACCGGGCAGGGTGAGGACCTGATGGTGGGGAGCAGTTGGACCTTCAGACGGGGGAGAATCCCTGGGCACCCCCCACTGCCCTGGGGGCAGCCCCCAGCCCCCGACATGGCCATGCAGGCAGCACAGGGGGCACGCAGCCACCAGAGAGGGCCAGCCTGGGCCCCTGCCGCATCACGGGCCCCATCCGCATCCCCCTGACATCTCCCCCACCCTGAATGGGGGTACGGCAGAGCTGCACCCTGAGAGTGGTGGGGGGGCTGCCGTGGGGTCCTCAGCTGGGGGTCACAGTGGCACATGGCCGGGTGGCTTCACAGCAGGGCTGCGATGGCATCCCAGGGTGCTGTGCTGTCCCCTGGGTGGGTTTCCCCCGGCACGAGGCTCAGGGGGTGGTGCAGGCACCCACCCCGTCTGGACCATGGGCACGGGCAGGCCGTGGAGAAGACTTCGCTGGGATGAAAAGGAAAGCCCCAGTCCAGGACAGCTTCTCACCTCCTCCTGCCCGTCCTCTCCCTGCGAAGGCGGCTGGGCGAGGCGCTGCGCCGGGGTCCGGGGCCGGCTGGCACAGCTGGGGTTGCGGCGGCCGCGCCGCCCGGGCTGTCACGGGCTGGGCTATCGAATCTGAAAGCAATTAAAGCCATCATCAGCGCTCGCTCGGGGCTGGCTCCAGGCTGCAGGGAAGCTGCCACAACAGATCATGTGCTCGATGCTGCTGGCCCGAGGACCCGGCTCAGCCCCGCGCCTGCTCCCACCCGCGCCCCCACACGCACCCGTGCCAGCCCCGGCCGGCACCCGCACAGGGGAGGACGGGGCAGGGCGAGAGGTCACGGTGAGGGGCCGTGTGGCGTCCCCGGCGGGCAGCCGCTCGCTCTCGGTGCATCCGCGTAGCAGGATGGGGTCCTGCTTGGCAGAGGGGCTTGGCCACCGGCTTCGGCCACCGCTGCGATCGCCACATGCTGCTTGTGCTGAGGAGGTGGCGGTGCCGGGCGGGAGGACAGGCTGGCTCAGGCGTTCCCATGGGTGCTGAGCAGGGCTTGGCACCCCAGCGCTCTCCCGTGGGGCACGGCGGGGCTGGGCTGGGCACGGCTGGGAGCTGCCTGCACCGGTGGTTGCCTGCACCGGTGGCTTTTCCTGGCAGGACGGCTGGAGCCCGTGGCCCACGGCTCATCCCCCATGGGGACGATGGGGGCAGCCCCGGCAGGTCCTACCCTGGGGCGGGGGGCAAGAAGGAGCAGACCCCGACCCGGGGAGCTGCTGAAAGCAGGGTGGGTGACGGAGGGGTGCTGCAAAAGGTCCGTCCCCAGGGCGAGGAGGGGGCTGTCACCGAGCCCCTTCCACCCCGACAGCCCGTTCCCTGCTGACAGGGAGCGGTGCCAGGACCTGCTGCCCCCCCCCCCCCCCATTTCAGTGAGGTTGCAGCCGCCTGCCTGCGGTCCCCCAGCCCAGGGCCTGATCCAGCCGCTCCGGGAGCAGCTCCCGGGGCTAAAACCATCCCCGTGCTCCCGCCAGGGCTTGTCGGGGCGGGGGGTCCCCCCTCCTCAGGCACCGCATAGTTAAGCAGAAGTTTGCTGGTACGGAAGTTGCACATTGTCTTGAGGCACATTTTCTGTTTTTTCACTTGTGAAATATTTCTGTCAGAACCAGTTAATGTACAAATTAGCAGCGGTGGTCTCTCTTACGTCTTCTGACTCACTAATTTGACAGGGGGTGTTTCAGTGGTGGAGCTCGCTCTTGACAGGCAAACGGGAGGTCAGGGACCCGCAGGGGGAGGAGGCACCGAGCCGCGGCTTCCCAGGGGTCTTCTCATTCCTAGCCCACCCCACTGCTCCCGTCTAGTCATCCCTGGATGGAGGAGTTGAGCTGGGGTTTGGATTTTTTTTCCCCAAATGACTTTTTTCCCCAAAAAAGGCTCCTGTGCTAGGTAAGGAAATGGGAAGGGAGCCCGGGGGTGGGGCCTACACTTTTGGGGGTCCTGCAGGCAAACCCGAGGTGCATGGCAGGAGGCAGCCGGCACGAGGAGGGGACATGGGCACGGAGAGGGCTCCCCGCACCACGGCCGCATCCTTCACCTCCCTCGAGCCAGGTCACTCCCGGGACTCCAGCTCTGCATCTGCAGGATGACCCGACCACCCCCAACAGCCCCCATCCTCCTCCTGCCGTTAGAGAGAAACTAATTGACGCTCACGTCACCTGGGCACATCAGCCCTCCACCCCGGGTTACCGAGGAGCCAAGGGGCTGCGCAGCCCCCTTTTATTTCTCTCTCTGCGAAACTGGGATGTTAATCAGCACGGGGGGGAACGCGCTGCTGCGGGGGGGCTGGGGGCACCGGCCGGGCATCGCGGCAGCGGAGGGCAGCGGCCGGAGCCGGCCGTGCCTGGGAGACACGGCCCCAGCATTGAGCAATGCTCAGGACCATGTCGTGCAATCTGTCCCCGGGCTAGAGGCTCACGCGACAGATGGACCTCACGCCGTGCCCGGGAGGTCAGCAGCTCTTTGGGCCGTGGAGGGATGCGTGCTAAAAACCACCAGCCTCTGCTCGTGCCACCCTCCTCCGATGTCCGGGGACCGATAGGGACTGCAGTCAGTTGGCCCAGGACCGAACTGGACAAACACGGGCACCTCCTGACCGTGCTCCTGCTGGAGGAGGGGAAGGAGCTCGGTGGCTGCTCTCTCCGGCCATGGTCTCCTGGCTGGATGGCTGCCAGGGGTTGGAAACGAACCCAGGAAGGCAACCACCGCTGCGGGAAGGGCAGCTCCAGAGCACACTCGTGCAGCCCCATGTTTTCCTCATTTCCCCTCTTTCTACTGATGTTTGCCGAGGGCTTTGTTGGGGGTTGACCTCTCCCTGCTCATTGAATTTACTCCTAAAGACATAAAAGCCCCTGGGATGCTGGTGTTGCATCCTCTGGCCAGCATCCACCCGCGTGTACCAGGACCCCCACAAAATCCTCCCTTTTTGGTACCTGGGTGACCAGAGCCGGTGTTTCACAACACCAGGGCAGCAGCCTGAAGAGTTTTGAGCTGTCGCGTCCTGCAAAGGTCTCAAACCAACCAGACTGAGCGGTCCTCTCCTCCCCAGCGATTCAACTCCATTTTCAGACTTTCTGTCTCAGATGTTGCCCTGTAAGAGTGAGACACCAGGCTCCAACAGCAATAGTCGAGAAAACCACCTGCACATCTTGCTGCACAGAAACAGCGGCTCAGTCCAGGCTCTTGCAAGAGCCTCTTGGCAGCAGCATCAGGTCTGGAAAGGAACTGGGAACTCCCAACTCCCCTTTCTAAATGAAAATGGAAGTCTGCTTTCCAGGGATGAATGCGTGCCCAGTTGGCAGATGCAACCAGTCTCTGGTTATGCTGGCGAGGATGCCCATGCAGCTGCTGGCACAGCCCTGTACCACGACGCGTAGTGGCTCCTGTGGCTCAGAACCCTTGAAGAAACTCCGCTGCGGCACCGGTACTCTCCTTCTCCTGACGTGGCCAACTTCACCATGAACCTGCCCGTGCCAGATGGCACAGCAGCCACCCTAACACCTCTTGGCAGCTTCATAGAGATGTTGCACTTCACCCCGTACCTGAAAAGTCCCCACTGGTAATAAGCTGGCATGAAAACCACCACGCTTAAACCAAGGAAAGTTGCCTGCTACACCTACCGTTGCTTTTGGCAAGAGTATTTGGACTAGACAGATGAATGGGAGAGCGCTCTGGATTAACACAGCAGCTTCCCCTCTCAGCCAGATCCAGGCCTCCTTGGGGCCACCGGAGGTGCCACATCACGGCAGGGTACCGCTGCAACGGAGAGACAGACCCCGACGAATTGCTGCCCGTGGCGCAGCACAGCGGCTCAGGGAGGGCTCTGCATAGGACTTGCAGCGTCTTTTAGGGGCTGCAGTGGAGCTCGGGTGGGGAGCAACCCACCTGCAGGAGACAGCACAGAGCTGACGGATACCCCAGGGCTGTGGGAGAGATCTCCCCAAACCCAGCCCTATGCCGGGGTGGGTGTCAGGCTGCAGCCGGGGTCCTCAGGTCCTCTGCACCCCAAGGTGCCCCTTGTGGCTGCAGACGCACCCACCCCACGCACGGTCCAGCTCCCCAGCGCCGCGCTGGCCACGTCCCACCGGGGACAGGGAGCAGGACACAGCTGGTTGCACCCCACGGAGCTGCTGGCTGGCTTCCCCGGCACACGGGGCCGTGGGAGCAGCGAGCACCAGCCTCGCCGCTGCCTGGGAGGGAGCTGCCGGATGCAGAGGCGGCTGGGGCGAAACAGCTCAGGCAGCACAAATCGACTGTGACAGCCCCAGAAAGGCTGAGCCCGGGGGTGCGGAAAAATACAAGTTAGTTTCCTTTTCCTTACCATATGCTCCCCTTCAGCTGTGGGCGGCACGATAATTACTGCCATCCACCATGCTGGTCTGGCTTGTCACACAGGCTGCCGGCTGCTCCGCAGCAAGGGCTGAGCACGGCATCGGGTCTGCGGGCAGAGCCTGCCCCGGCCCCACTCACGCTGGGGCATGGGATTTGGGTCCCTGGTCCCCAGATTTGGTCCTTCCTGGCACAAGGGGCATCAGCCTGAGGGCAGCAGAGGTGGGGAGCGAGCTGCAGACCCTTCTCCCAGCAGTGTCTCCTGGGGCACGCGTGCCACCTTGCCGTTCGCTTTGGCATGGGTGCCACTTCCCTCCAGCTGCATCGGAGCCAGGTGTGAACATCCCTGTCCCCCTTAGCAGGATGCTGTCAGGCAGTTCCCATGCTAGCTCTCATGCCTGGCTGCCAGGAGACTCCCTGTGGCCAGCTATTGCTTGGGCAGGGTAGAAGAGGAGCTCTGTGGAATGCCCTAAAGATCAGGGAGGGGGTAGGCTTTGAGCAGGGGGTTGGGCCAGACCATCTCCAGAGGCTCCTTCCAGTCCCAAGCGTGCTGCGGCTCTGTAAGGATGCAGCTGGTGCCGTGCAGGGAAGGGCACCGTGCCCTGAAGAACGTGCAGTCGCTCTGGCACGCACAAGGCACCAGCCAGGGCGCTGGTCCCCAAGGCAGGAGCAGGCTGGGGGCTGGCGAGGGGGTAGCTCTGTGCCTGGACAGCCCCGGGACCACAAGGTCCATACGTAATAGGATGCCCTATTCAACCCTAAAGTCCCCTCCGAAACGCAACAGTGACTCTTCAGGCTTCCTGGTGCCCCAGCAGTAATGTTCCTATAACAAGCACCCATGCTGGTGTCTTCCTGGACTGGGTAGACCAGAAAGGTTGAAGCACAACTGGTTCTCATTACTTTCACTGAGACGTATCATGCTGCGGAAGGGACAGGTTTGTCTTGGTCAACCCGTGAGTTCCCTTCCTGTGCGCGGGTCAAAGCGGATCTTCATTTCGCAGATTATGCCTGGCATGAACACGAGCTTCTTCAGCCCCTTTATTTAGCAAGGGAAAGATAATCCCAGTGACCATGTCACCTCAGTGCCTCTTTGTACCAGAGCTGGACCACACGCCCAGCGTAGATGGCTGCTGGTGGGAAGGAGGTGGGTCTGTCACCAAAACAGCCGCTCTTTCCCCAGTCTCCACTGGCCAAGCCTCCCAGGTGCAAGGTGGGAGAACGGCCTTGGCACACACCCTGCATTTGCACCACTCGCTGCACACCATGGACCATGGGAGCGGCGTGGGAACACGGTGCCGCAAACTGGTGTAGTCCTCTCCTCCCAGACTGTCACAGCAGTGCGTGTCCAGCCACGGGCCTCGCTCCCCATTGCCACAGCAGCTCCTTCTAGGGCTTCTCTGGTGCAAGCAAAGCCAACATCTTCATGACAGTCCTAAAACCCATCCATCATGACTTCGGGTGGCACATGTGCTCGAGCATCCAGCCCCTGCTTCGGTTTCCCCATCACATCAGATCACTCCCCCTGGCCTCGGCAGCATCCTGCAGGCGCAGGGAGGTGGGATGCAAGGGGGACAGCTCCAGCTGCAGTGCCGGAAGATGCAACAGCTGAAGAAATAATGCGGACTCTGGCAACTTCCCCAGGATCCCCTCAGAGGCTGTGATGGAGAGAGGAACGGATCCGATCCCTGGCCGAGCCATCCTTCCCCAGCTCTGCCCCAACAGCTCAGCTTTGCAGGGCGTACACATGGTAAAGCAAAAATTAGGAGATCTGCGGTGCCGCAAGCTCGGCACCACCTCAAGGGGTTATTTGGAAGATTAACTCTCCCACGCACCAAGCAGGGATCTCTCTTTCCCTTCCATGTTTAAAAGGAAAAAACCGCATCTTTCCTCCTCCACGCCACCCCTGGGAGGTCCCCGTGCCCGGCGGTGCCCATGCCACCCCTGGCTCTGCCCAGCCGGTTGAGCGAGTCGCTGACTCTTTAACTGGTTCTGCGGCGAAGGACCTTAATCGAGTCACCGCGCCAGGGCCGGGATGCTGATGTGATGTGACAGCCGCCCCGCACACCTCCCCGAACACAGCCGCTCGGGGCAACGGCCAGCGCGGCACCCCGGTGCCGGGGCGCGGGTGGCAGCGGGGCTTTCGGCAGCACCGGGGTGGGGGGCACCCGCCCAGGGAGGGCTGGGGGGCTTGGGGCCAGGGGGGGATGGGGAATCCTTCGCCATCAGCCAAACCACCCCTGACGTCACTGGAAGGCGGTTTAATATCTGTCAATCGCACGGAAAATCGCATGTTTGGCCCCAGAGCCCTCCTCCCCACGCCCCCCCCCAGCCGCCTGTCCTATTTTGAAGGGCTCATTTTCTCAGCGCTAATGAAAGCGACAGCCGTGCAGGGCTGGTATTTGGGGTTATCAGTGAGAATATTAATGGCTGGTGCTCAGCGTTAACTCTTTGAGAGGCCAGAGCTGGGCTGCCATCGCCGCAGAGCCCAGCCACAGTGGAGCCTGGTCTCCCCAGTGCCGTGTCCAGGACTGGGGGTGGAATGGCAGCCCCGTTTCCAGGAGGTTTTAATTGCCAGTTTTCAGCCCCAGGAGGCTCTTGACCCAGCTGCCTCCTGCTGAGGAGGCTGGGAAAGCAGAGAGGTGGAGGCTGAAGGGATGGTGGTAGACGCTGCTACCTGGTGCAGAAGCGAGGGAAGGACTTAGGGCAGTGGTAGAGGATGGGTGCCTCCAAGGGACCTCCCTTAGGACCTCCTCAGAGACCCGGGGGATAGGCAGGTGTGCCAGAGGTGACCTGCCACAGCCAGGACACGGGTAGGGAGAAGGGACAAACTCACCTTGTAACCAGGAAGGCTCTGGCAGTCTGAGCATGTTCATGTTTGGCTGGAGATGTTCACAGTCAGTTGGGTTGCAGGGTTGCCCACAAGGGCTTTGCAAACACCTGCATACAGCTGTTGAAGAACAAACATCTCCGAGTGTCTCCTGTAACACTCATGGCCTTTACCTCTCTTGCTCCACTAGTGGCATCTCATTTGGTTTCAAGATAACTTAGGTCACTCAATGCCAATGGAGTTGCCCATGTGAAATCAGCCAGCCCCTGACTCTCAGTGACCTCAGGGTGCCTTCCAGTCCTTGATCCTGTTGGGCACGGGCTTGTCGCAGTGATGAGGGGGTGCTTGGGGTAGACAGCCCACAGCCTGCAGAGGATGTGTGATGGCTCCTTAGGAAGAAAGCATCTCCTTGGGCTGCATCTCAGCAACAGATGATTGTGGTCATGAAGAAACCAGCTGATGTTGGCACATCAGCCTGTCATCACACAGGCTAATCCTGCCAAGGAAGAAGGGATGGGAGAGTTGTACTGTATGCAGAGACACCAGGCAGCAGGTCCTTTGGAGATGCAGGACTGGTGTAAACGGGCCAGAAGAAACACAGACTGATTTTTATATCAACATCTATTCAAGCTTTGGGTACACTAGGGTTCGCTTGCAGGTTTCTTGGCTCTGCCATTGGTTGTGCTGGTGTAAAATCGGGAGCAACGCCATGAAGGCCAGCAGAACAACAGCAGTGACAGGTCACGCTGAAGGGAGGATCGTGTTTACCAGGGGAAGAACAACTTGCCATCAGTCTCCCGTTAGGACGTGAGGTTTTTTGGCAGGGGCCCCTGCGTGTTCAGGAGCTGACTGCTCGTCTCTAAAGCCCCCTCTAATTGGATGCATTTAAAGATGCCTCCTGAGCTGTCTTTGTCTCCTTGCAGCCAGCAGGACACGCGTCCCTAAAATGACACCAGCTAATTAAGGCTATGGAAGCCCAAGAACTCTTCTGTGCCTTGTTTGTTATCTGAGAGCCTGAGGCAACACTGAGGCCAGTAAGACCCTGGCAGGCAGCTGGAGAAACCTGGTAATGACAGGGCCACCAAACCAGTCAGGGAGAAAGAGGCAGAAGAGTACAGAAATCAGCAACGACAATAACAACCAGCCACTGTAATGGTGCCAAGGCACCTACTGTGCCTTGGAGAGATGGGATCAATGAACCAGAGAGCTTCCTCCCTGCTCCTCACCTTTTTCCAGGCACCTCCAGGCTAAATGGGATGGAGGGTGGGGGTGGCAGTGGGAGGGCACAAGGGATGGAGTCTGCTGCATAAAGGTCAAGAGATGAGTCTCTTATCAGGCTGTTTCATGCTTGCTGGGAAAACATAGCAGGGTATCTCTGGTTTGGCTAGAGAGCTGTCCCACTCACCAGCTGCCTGGGATGCTATCCTGGCAACCCCTTTCTATTCGCCTTCAGGAACTAGAAGCCAGGGCAGAAGCTACGTGTTTAATACGCACATACGCAAGGCTGGGCCTGGGAGAACAGTTCATGAGAGGACACCACCTTCCTCCCCTCCCTTGAGTATCTCCCGCTGTTCTCCACCCTCTGCTTTTGCCCTCTGAGAAGAAACACCTCCTGCAGCATCCCTGAGCCCATTCCCACCGCCCTCACCCTGCACCGTTTGCTGCCTCTGCACCTCTTCAGTGTGGTGGGACACACGTGAATGCGTGGGTTAGCATCAGCTGCTCTTCACGAAGCTGGGAGTCCCCTCTCCATTGGGAAGGAAGAAGGCAACTGATGCCCAGGAACATTGAAGCACACGCACCAACACCAGGACTGCTCCTCACCAAGGCCTAGGACAGCTGCTCTCGCCTCCCCCAGCCCTCAGTGTCCCCCCCAGACCAGTCCTCGCTAACACGCTTCCTCTAACACCAGCCCCAGCAGAAAGCCACCCATGCCAGCGCCCATCAGAGAGCCAGGCACCCTGACCGCTCCCCCTTCCCAGCAGCTTCTGTCCACAGCCTCGTCCCCAGAAATCATGGTCCCGAACTGCTGCCAGCTCTTCAGCTTCCAGAGACGAGATAGGACCACCTGAGAAGATAGAGCATGCCCTGTTGCCGAGGGTTGAGTTTATACTGATTTCCCAAGTGGAAACACCTGAGAGCTCATGAACCGCACCCTAGGAGACATTAATTATCCCATCTCCATTGATTCACAGGAGACACGCACCAGCTGGAGATCTCCTTTACAGCACGTGTGTCCAGCCCATCATTCCTTTTTCTCTGACAACACCATATCAGAGAGAAAGAGAGATGTTTCTTGTGTCTTGTGCCATGTCTGTACCAAAATACGGAGCAAACGCGCAGTAACACATCGTGGTTAATGACTGTCATGGTCTGCTTGTCCCTTCAGCCATGCTCTGGTGATGGAGGAGCATGCTGAGAAGTTTCTAGCTTTTGTTTTGAATTGTTCTGAAACAAAGTCAAGGAGAGGTGTCTGGAGAGGTGAGGGCATTCAGGCTTTCTAAAAAGGTTTCCCCAACGGTACCTCACAGTCAAGAGAAGCTGGCCCTGCAAAGACATCCAGGACCATAAGAAAAGAAATGTCATCCCTCCACTGATGGCTTGAGCTCCACATCTCAGGTCTCGTTTGTGCAGAGGTTGGATGTGATGCTGGATGGGATGGTGGCCTGCTGCTAACGCTGGTGGTAACTGCCTGGAACGAAGGTACCTGGTGAGCTCCTTGGGTGACAAGACAGCTTCATGTCCGAAGATGAACGGAGGCGCAGACACCTGTGCGTAGCCCATCTGTGGCCAGTGCAGGGAGCATCCCTGCGCTTGGGGTTGCTTGCAAGAACTGTTTCCAATGATGGTTGTCCGTCCCAGTTTCACTGGCATGAATTGTTACTTGTACCCCGGGGGGGACCATTAAATTCAGTGCTGGCCAGAGCAAGAAATACCCAGACTGTACCCTAGTGGAGTGACTGCCAGGCGCAGCAAAGGCACCGCCAGCACCAAACCAGGTGACCTGGCCCATTGACATGCCGTTGTCCAAACCGCCTGGCTCGCAAGTGCTGTGGGGCTGGATCAGTCCCTCGGGGAGCATTGCATGGCACCGGGGGCCTGACCACGGCCGGCTGACAGCACTGCTCACGCATTGGAAAGGGGTCAGTACTGATTGCTGAGTGCGATCCTGGTCTGGGGAGGGACACGGTGTCAGGCTGATCTAAGTGGTCAGAGCAGACCGATGGACTCCAGGGGATCAGGATCTGCAGAGACCTGTTTTGCCATGAGATCCGTCCATTTGTTATAATTAAAAAAAAAATAATCAATTTTGGCTCTTAATCATGAGGTTTTTTTTCTTAGCAATAAGCAAGCGGGGGAAAACTGATGCGCTCAGGAGGAGCAGATAAAGAAGGGTCAGTGCTGAAGCAGGGTGGTTGCCCCAGCTCTGTGTGTGAGTGCCATGTTCCTGGAGATGCTCTGGGGAGCCTGCAGCTCTCCTAGGGACCACGTTACATTTTGCTTTTCTCCTTCCAGTTACTCATGATTCTCTGAGCATCCAAACCCTGGCGTTTATATTATATGACAGAAGAAAAATGTCCTATGGGCAGGGGTCTAGGAAATCACACGAATAGCAATTTACTAATTTCATGCTGCCCACAGAAATCCTGAAGGCCTGGGGGTCTGAGGACGGCACATGGAGCTTTTCTCTTTTGGGGCAATTAGTTTCAATCCAGCCTTTCTAATGACTGAAGGTTCTTGCTCGCCTGAAGGCACTTCAGTGGCCTGCAGGAAAAGGGCCAGGGTCTCCGTGTTGCTCAGGTCTCTGGATCATCAAACCCATCTCTACAAGTTGGGCTGTCATGGGCCAGCTCAAGAGGGTTTCACCCTTTAAACTGGTGAAAAGATTCATGATAAAGATGGAGCAGGTAGACAGACTTACGGAGAAGCCTCAACGTCCAACCTTTCCATGGAAATTGTGGTCCCAAGTGAGATTATAAAGGCTGCTCGTGGGCTTGGCTGCAGGGCCTCTACAAATAATTTTCATCCAGGCTTGGCCAGACACAACCAGAACCCACAGCCCATCCAGCAACCACAGCAACAGCAATTCACCCACATAAACGAGGACGTTTCTCTTCTGAGCTGGTGTCCCCAAGGTGCTGAGCTTCCCTGGTAGGAGGCTCAGAGCACAAGTCCTCAGGCTGCTCTCCCTGTGTGGAGCAGGACCTTGCTGCTTCCCTGGGTTACTAGGACTATTTTGCTGAGGAAGGCAAGCAGCAGGAGTCAGTGTGCCATTTATTTTGGTCTTATAGAGGTAAAATTCATGGGGCATCGTTTGGAGTCTAAATTTCCTCTGGTGCCAGCAAGGGTTGAACATTTGCCCGAGTGAAGACACAATAAAGACTCCAGGATCCTCAGAAAATATTTGGAGGCCTTTTGGGGGGTTGTCTGACATGTGTGTGACCCGGGATTTTTGACCAGACCTGCTTGGGAACCATCCCCATGTGAGGCTGAAAGCAGACCCTTGGGAGAGGCAGTTGGGAGGGGTAAGTTTTACGGAGAAGGGATGAGGTGGACTTTCCTTCCCTTGAGTCCACCCCTCCCTGAGCAGCAGCTCTCGTTCCTCACCCCACAAGTCCCAGCAGAAAGGGCTGTTGCCTGGGGGTCGTTTCAACTGGCACATGAAGGACAGGCAGTGCCCCAGTACAGGACTTTTCCCCAGGGCACAGGAGGGACCGTGTTCCTGCGGCAGAGCTACAAGGTGCTCCAGCACTGCCGGCCGCTTACCTCAGCAACCAAATCTGAGAGCCTCCGTGCTCCATGGTTGCAATTTCACTGTGCTGGCTCCGCTAGGCATTTTTCCTGTGGCCTTTGCCAGGGGGACCATCATGCTGCAAGGGTGCTCTGAGCGGCCCAGCTCAGCTCCAGTTGCAGAAAACCGAGCTCCAGCTCACAGCTGCAGAAAGGTGTTCCCAGACGTTGCTTTCTCCAGATGTTTGCTACAGCAGCTATCGAAGCAAACTTCTCTGCACCGTCATAGCATTGTCACTGAGCTGAGAGCAAGAGGGCAGGATCTCACCCATTGATATGTGATTGCCTTCTTTGCTTGGATTGCTAGGAGGCTGAGCCATGCCTTTAGCTAATTTGTTGACCAGCATGCTTGTCTTCTTACAGCTGGAAGCATCTTCTCTTCTGGAGCACTTGCCCCACACAAAAGAGGTTGTTTGCATGAGAAGCAAAGAGAAATGGTGTGTTTGTGCCCCATTGCAATGGGACACCATGCGGGTTTTGACCCAAAGACTTCCAAGGAGTCCAGCTTCCTAGGGGAGACCCAGGCTATATGGTCCTGTGGTTGGCAACAGATGGGAGCATCCAGCCAGGCAAGGCTGCTGCCCTCCCCACACCCCTACAGACATGGGGTGCCTGGGTAGGCCCCGCTGCCTTTGCTTCGCTCTCCTCCTCCTCCCCAAAGCCACTCTTGCCTTACCTTTTACGGGCTTCGTTCATCCAAGTGTGAGAACAGCTGCCAGAATGGCACGCTGCAGGAAATGCAAAAACCGGGGCACATCCTCTGCTCTCGGGGACCCTGCCCCGTCCCCACACAGGGTGGTGGGGAGCCACGACCGTCCTCTTCCAACCCTGCCTCCTGCTGCCATACTGCGCACGCTCCCACCGTCCTGGCTCCCCACGCTGCCGCTTCCCCCGTGGCCGTCAGGGCTGGGGCGGCTGATGGACCCTGACAGCGCTGCTCTTTTTCTCACGACCCATCGGCTGGCTGCGAGCGGGGGGACCCAGCCCGCGCAGATACGATGCCGCCCCTCCCCGCCGCTCCCCGCGGGAGGTTGCGTTGTACCGAGCAGCTGTTCCACATCACATCGTGTCGCACCGCTCGCGCCGATGGGCCGCGGCACTCGCAGCGCTGACACGGTGCCGGGAGCCGTGGAGCCTGGCAGGATGGGGACGTGCCCAGGGAGGACGGCCGGTGCGGTGACGGATCCGGCTGCCAGAGACCGGGGGTGTGAAGTTGCTGCAGAAGGGATGACAGGAGCGGGCGGGTCTCCGCATGGCGCGGCAGCCTCGCCCAGCCACTGCGTGGGCCCAACGCGTTGGTCCCAGCCTGCCTGCCGACCCTCATCCCTGTCCTACCGAACTCTGCCTCCCTCCTCTTCATCCTCCACCTCCAAAGCTGCATCCAAGCACACTGTACCTTTTCTTTGCTATTCTTGGCTCATCCAGCCTACGGCCAGTTCTGGCCTGCAGCATCTTGCTGAAGACAGAGGGTGTCCAGTGCTCCTCCACTTTGCATCCAAGCCGACTCCTTTTTTTGCACGCCTGCACCCGCAGGGAGCGGGCAGCTTTGCAGAGCTGGCAGCGGGTTCACCCTGGATGCAGTAGCCCCTCAAGATGGGTGGGACATGAGCCTGGTGTCAGGAGCTACTCCAGCTCCTGGAGAAAGGAGCTGGAAGATGATTTCTCTTTCAATCCTGATCGGGAGTAAACCAGCGCAGCAGGGGCAGCGCCGGTCCCGCCGCCTGCCGGGAGCTGCACGGAAGCAAGGACATGATGTGCACGCTGCTTCCCCAAGCACAGGCCCACTCATCCTGGCCTTCCTTGGGCAGCAAAGCTTCCCGTCCCCGGCGCTTGCAGTAGTTCTGCAGACTCACTGCACAGCTTATCAATTTTTAAAGAGCACACCTCATAAATACTTTGTAAAGCACCTTCTAGCCTACGTGCTTTTTTTGATTTTTTTTTTTCTTCCCTGGCTGCTTGGAAGGGATGCTCACTCTCCCATTCCTCTCCGGTCTGCAGCTCTTGCCGTTACCTTGTACACGTTGCTGCTTTGAAGTCGCTGGGGCTCTGCCTTCAAGTTGAGCTCTGTGCAGTATTGTCCCCTGTGGTGGGTCACAGCAAAGGATGGCAACTCTCCCCTTCGCTCCATGCACCCTTCCCAGCGCCCTGCAGATGCTGTTGGTGCCTCCATTGGCCCCGCTGAGAGCTGAAAGCAGCCCAGGTGAGCGGGTGCGGACTCCTCCGGACCATCACCCAGACCCTCCTCACCCTTCCCCTCCCTAGGGGCCTCCTTCCCTGCTGTCCATCTTGGGCACCTTGCAGTACCAGGAGAGCGGGACCTGCCCTCTTCCCTCACCACTGCTCTCACATCTTCACATTTGCCTCCAACTCTGCCATTTTTCAGTTGATTTCCATGTTCAGTTTAAAAAGCAGGTGAGTGGTGGAGCAGGAGAAGATGACAACCCAGACACAACTCACCAGGGCCGACTCCCTGCTTGGGAGATGTTCTCAAGCCAGGGTTTGGCTTGTTCAATGTGCAGCAGGTTATTCTCTTCTTTCCCTCTTTTCTGAATCAATAAATTGCATGGTACCAGACCAGGCACATCCAAAGCAGCTTGCCACAGAGGTATTCTCATCATTGGCCAAACTTCATCCTCTCCAAAAATGTGTCAGATGAGCTGAAGGAAGCCTGTTCTCCCCAGATCATGTCAACTGACATGGACTTTTCTCTAATTCCTCGTAGTGTGGCTCCAGCAACCCTCGACTTCGCTAGGTGCTGATGTCTGATGAGCAACCTGGCAGCTCCTGCCAGTTCATCCCTGTTCATTGCTCCCAGCTCCTGCTTATCCACTGGCCCCTCTTCCAGTTTAAATGTAGTGCCATGGTTTTAGCTTGCTGCCATAAAGAAGCAAGGCTCACACAGTCACGCTGGCTGTCCCAGCCTTCGGCTTCCCAAGTGCTTGGTCCCATTTCAACCGAATTGGACAAAATAGTCAAAATCTCAAAACTGGTAAGAAGTTTTGTGAAGCTTCTTGGCTTAGTCTGAGAGAAAGACCCAAAGTGCTGCCCCACATTTCCAAAGAAATGCTGCCATGTGAAGGCACCACTATCTTCTAGAACCACCACCAGGCCAACCAGCGTGTGCATGGCCAGCCAACCAGCATCAATGCCCCAGGAGACGCTGCCTCAGGTCCCACGGGCAGAGGATACGACAGGGGACAGAGATGGGAAGGTCCTGCTGAGAGCTGGGGAAGATGGGATGAACAGGGCTGGAGGACGGGAGTGTGTCCCAAGGGACAGAGGCTGGGGAGCGAAAGTGAGGTGGGAAGAGAGTGGGACGGGAACCCAGGAGAGCAGCTGCATGGCTGCAGCCGCTCATGCCGCAGCTTTGTCCATCCTTTATAACCACCATCGCTGGTCTCCGAGCCTGGTTGCTTCTGCTTCTTACCCGGGTGGTAAAACCATCCCAGGTAGGTTGTAGGGGCTCTTGCCATTTTTCTGCTTCTGATTTCTTTTTTTTTTTGTTCCTCTTTTTCAGCTGTAAGGGTCTCACCCTTGTCCAGAGCTTCGCCTCTGCAGGCTTTGGCACCCCCAGCCCAGGGAGGACTTTCCCAGGCATGAAAGGGACGGCTTCAGAGCCTTTTGTTGTTGCTTTCTCCCTGCCGTGGTGTTAATGGCTCTTGAAGGCAGCCTGACTCCATAAGGCAGCGCAGAGTAACCTGTGCATCGAGCGGACACCCTTGCCCCTGGGCAGGACCCGCCTGCGTGCAGGGTCAGCTTTGCTGCTGTCACTGCGAGACATCGCAAGGGTCTGTCCCGGTGACCAAGGCTGCTCATGGCAGCAGGTAAGCTGGGGAGGACAGGGTCTGTGGTGGGTGCACAGGGCTCGGAGCTTTGTTTCTGCCTTGCTGTTGGCCAGAGACCCATCTGCTGTGCCTTCGGTTGGGTTGTTGAGTTTTGGCTGGAGACCCTGCATGCGGTATGTGCTAGCCGTCCCCCGAAAACAGTGTGGGGCAGAAGACAGCAGCAAGGGGAGCACACTTGAGCCCACAGCTAACAGGAGATGTTGCAGGTCTTCCTGACTAGGCTGGAGGGAAGTGGCTCTGGAAGGCGACACAGAGGTGCAAGCCTTCGTTCCGCTCCTCTTGCAGATTTGGGACTGACAAGGAGACCCCTGGAAGAATCGGCTGGAAATGAGCATGTGGAGTAGGTCCCTGCTGTGCAACTCTAGGATCCAGCTAGGCATGTCCCCCAGGAAGGGCACTTCTTTGCAAGGAAGGGAGGTGAGACCCCAGCTCAGTCCCTCATTAGAAAACCAAGCTGTGTGAGACCCATACACTCAGAGAGGGAAGGCAAGGCAAAGGAGACCGTGCCCTGCCACACGCTCAGTTTTGAAAGGAGTCCGGGTATTTACTGGGCTAGTGAAAAGCACCTTCCCAAAAAGCAGGTGTGGCAAGATCCAGAAGGCTGGGATGTGCCTGTGAAGGCTGCGCTTCGATGCAAGCGTTGGGAGCATCCCAACAGGCAGGCGGCAGGATCAGCTCTGTCTGCAGCGAGAGCCCAGCAGACTGGAGGCTCCATCTCTCCCATCTGCCAAGAAAATGGCACCAAAGACAGACCAAAGCTCAGTCCCGGGAGAGTTTTGAAGAGAAAGGAAGAGCAAGCAGGTAAAAGACTTGCCAAGAGGAGCATTATTCATATGCAAGTCACATGCCCCTGTGAAACCCTGCCAACCAAAGACCTGTGGCAACCAGGACATCTGTGAAAGCATTTAACAGCAATGAAACAGAACATCGGTTGGGTAAAAATGCTTGAGATGTCTCTGCCCAGCCTCATGTTTTTGAAGATGTAGTACAAGCGATGATGCGACCAGGTGAGCTGAACTGGGAAGGCGCAGACTGGGTGCAGAGCCTCTCACAGGTTCTGTACTCCTGGAGGGCTTTGAAGAGAGCAACCCCGGAACAGAAAAGCAAAGCCAACAGCTCCTCTCTCCCAGTTGCTGGGCACGTCTGCACCCACGCTGCTGATGTGCTTTCGGGCAGGTGCGTATTATCGGGTCATCTTGGTTGCCCAGATTTATTTTGAAATAACTCTGGCTACATCTTTGATATAGGTACAAGACAGAGCAGCTTCACACAAACACAATGAAGACTTCAGCTGTCAATTTTTAATTACTCAGATAATTAGCTATGCCACCTTTGCTCAATTTTCTCCCAGAGACCTTTGATTAGAGCAGTTCTTACTTTACTGAATTTGTGGGCATGCTTTCCTCTTGAATGCTGCTGCATTGTCCTCATTCTTCCAGTCTGTTCCTCAGGTTTCCACACCCAAATTAAGATGCCACTTGCTGATGTTTTGGAAGTCCCTTGAAGATCTGCATATCTATTCTTTGAAATGTCTTTGGGAGCCGACTGAAGAGCGAGCAGCATCCCACTGGTCCGATCCAGCCTGACTCTCCTGTGCTTTGTCCCTAACACAATCATTTGTACATATTCAAAATGAATGCAGGACGGGGATGAAGCACTCCAGCATCTGAATGGCAGCAAGGCAATCAGAGAAGCTGCAATTTTAATGATATGGAAGAAGTCACTTGTTTAGAGCCTGATTCGTGATGCTGTATTACCTGTGACAGCTTATGCTGGGACTATATTTGCTTCTGCTCTCACCTTCCCACGTTTCCTTGGATAATTTTTATTCCACAGCTTTCTTTAACTCATCTGCCCTGATTTCCAACTGTCCTTAGTCGGCTAAGAAATACAGAATTAACCCTTCTATAAACTGTTTTGCTTTTTCAATGCTTTTGTCCCCTCCATTCTTAAGCAGAGACTCACCTCGCCAGACAAATGTGTCTTTTGATAGCTCAGTCATTGAACTTACTGATTTATTTTTGTGTGCAACTCTCCTTCCAACCACCTTGGGTGTTGGAAACCAGCTGGGAATAACCTGAGTGTCTTTGCTGTGTTTTCCCTGTGGAAACACCTTCCACTAGCTTTGTTGGTTGACAGGTCCTTGTCTCCTAGACAAGTGGTTATAGCTACATTTACTGCTTGGTTTGGTGTTAAGCAATGTTATAAATAAGCACTACTAGAGGGATTATTGTTCAAATCCAACGGGAGGAATGTTACGTTGCTTATTCTGGCATTTGAATTGAACTGTAACTAGCCGTAATTAGCTCCAAGTGCATTGAGTTTCTAGCATCCCATATGACTTTGCATAAACCGTTGAGATCACCGATCTTCATCGCGGTGCTCCCTTTGCCCAGCTGGTGGGCTCCTCTCCCCGGGCAGCCCGGTGCCCTCCCGGCCGGCCGGCCGCTGCACCACCGGCTGCGCTCCTGCGCTCCCATGAGCATCCCCAGCCCGCTGCGTGGGGCTGCCAACGTGAAAATGTCACTGCCTGCGCTTTGGGGGCTTCTCACCAGCACCATAGCGGTGAGGGAGATGTCCAGCTTGTCCTAACTGGTGCCAGGGATTTCATGCCTCCTTTGTTGGAAAGTTTTCCTTGAAACTCCAGTGAATTCAGAGGAAAAAGGAGCTTTGGCTTGCTGTAATTCTCAGCTCCTGATGTTGAATGTATGAAAGGACTGCAGTTGGACTAGATGGTCATTGTGGGTCCCTTCCAACTGAACTATTCTCTTCTACTTCTATTCCATCCTATTCCATCCTATTCCGTTCCATTCCATTCCATTCCATTCCATTCCATTCCATTCTATTCTATTCTATTCTATTCTATTCTATTCTATTCTATTCCATTCTTCTGGAGAATGGACAAAGTGCTTTATAGTCATTGTGACAGCACTTGGAACCAGGAAATCCCCCCAGGTTTCAGGAGATGTCTGACCCACATTTGGGACCTGGGGTAGGCAACTGGTATTTTTATCATTACACAACCCATGGCCTGGTGTTGGCAAAGTTTCCTCTCTGCAGTGTACATGTCATGCTGGAAAACTTAAGGCTGGAAATTAGATTGTTCCTGTGCTCCCCTACATGACCAGAAACAACCCAGTTACCATTGTCAACTGAAATTTGGGGTCCATAGCTGAGACCATAATGTAGAGGTATCTATAAAGAAAGACCCATAGCTTGATCTACTATGCACCTTTCTTCTAATTCTGTCCTCCTACCTCCACCAGTCTTCTGCCCCCTTCCAAACAGCCCTGAAGGTGCCCACACATAGTTCTTGTCCAAAAATGAAGACTGGGCTTTCAACTGCAGAAAGAATCAGGTTGTTGCTGATTCTCAAGGCCGAGTTGTTGATGAGACGTGTGTCTCTGCCAGGGTAGCTATGGCTAGTGGCCTGGGGTTTCCAGTTCCTTCGTTTCTGGGATTGCATGGGTAGTACTCCAAGGAGCTTTCCATCAGGAAGACTCCAGTTCATGCATAGTTTAGTAGGTAGCTCCCCAAAGTTGATACCACAATCCCAAGGTTGTTTTGTGCCCATGGTAAATTTGTGATAGAGGATCTCAATAGGTATTATTGGAAAAGCATCAAAAATGCATGCCAAGTGAGGTGAACTGACGTTCTTAGTATCACCTAAAGAGTGAGTGGTCTATAAGTACCAAGTTTCTTCCAGCCCAAGAAATCACCTCTTCAAGGACAATTGAATGGGATGAGTGGAGAAAGTCAAGGGAAGCAGTGACTTATTTCTGTTAACCATACAGTACCTGCTTCAGAAGAACGGTAAAACAATAGCAGTTCCCATGGCTGCGATTTGCCATCAGCAACAAAGTCACCCAGGACAAAGAATTCAGTGTGATGGAAAGGACAAGACAAGAAGAGAGGGCAAAAGGGGAAGGTGATATCCACGGGAGGACAACAGGGAACAGCTACGCTGTCTCATTGTGTCCTCAATACCTGACCCGTTCCTTGGCCCCGAGTGGACGCGAGCAGCTGGGGCAGCATCGGGACCGCTGCATCATCTTCCCAGGTCTGCTGCACCTTCAGCCATGGTCTTGGACAAGCCATTTGTCCTCTTCCCTCCACTGTGGTACTGTTACTGATAATACCACCTCTTGGGATAGCTTTATGGCATCATTGATGTTAATGGAGAGCTTTGAAGTTCTTGGATTGGGAGGACAAAGGGCTGTTATTTAGTGGGCATCTCCACGGAGCAGTGGAGGTGCCCACCATGCAACAGCCCTTTGCTTCTCTCTTCCAAGACCATTTAGGCCTTGGCCTTGCTGAGTTACGTGTTGCTGGTCTTCGCCCCTGTTGCTGCTGCTTTTTCCCCTCTCTCTCTCTCTCACTCCCCCTTTCTCTCTCCTCCTCCTCCTCCCCAGCTCCGTAGCAGTTTCCTCGGGAGTGTTCAGCTAGCTGACACATTTGCCACAGATGGATGGTGCACACGGAGACAGCTGTCACTCCCGATTTGTGGTCCACTGCGTGACAGCGGGACTGATGCCTTCTGAAAGGCCGTCTCGCGGAGCACATGCACTCTGACATTCTTCGAGATGAGCCCTACAGACACCTCTCAGTGGACCTCGGGAGAAGCTGGCAAGCTAACCCTTCCCGCTCCCCCTCCCCGAAGCAGCCTGCAGGCTGGAAGAAAGCAAGCACTCTGGTGTGTACACACACACACGCGCGGCCAACCTCCTTAGGTAGTTCTGTGCCACTACTGGTCTGCCAGGTCCCAGCCCGGCTGTTTGCTCCTGATGCTGGTGTATGAAGTGAGGCGGGTTGAGATTTGCAAGAGGGAAAGGTCACCAGTGAAGCTGCTCTTTTCCCCTTTTCTGCCTTTTTAATTGCAGGAGGGAGGGATACGGGCTCCAATTTCATTCTGTCAGAGCAGCTGCCTCCAGCCTCTTGAGCTCCTCTGTCACAGCAAAAGCTGATAGACTTTGCCGCACCAGCTCCTTCAGGCCTCTGTCTTCTCCATCGCTTATGGTGATCTCCATCACTGGTGATGGTTTCCATCACCTATGACCCACACAGCAATATGGAAATTCCCCCTCTTGGCAGGGGGGTTCCCCCCACCTTTCCACCCCAGCATTGCACACTGCGGTGGGGCAGGCTGCCGTAACAGGACTCTGACATTTCCTATGGAGGTTCCTCTCACCAGCCTGAGGCCAGCTGCAAAGGTAAGGCTGACTTAGGCAAGGCGGCGCGTTTGAGAACAAAGCCGTCTGCTCTTAGCCAGGCTGAGGATCGTAGTTTCAGTCCCAACCACCCATACCTCTCCTACGCACTGACATGTAGACACCTGAGTATTCAACTCTAAGGCCTTCAACAAAACCCTTCTGGTGGGACTTTCAGTTGGGCAGGCAAAGCAAAAGAGTGGAAACGGCCTTTAGCTCTGGGCAGAAGAACAGTATCTTCCAGATGCTAGACTCCATGGGAATGGGAACTGGTCCTGCCTTCAGTCCTCAGAGAAAAACCTTCTTTCCAAAAAACGGATATGCACAGCTGTTAATTGTCCATCTGACTTGAGGGAGGTTGTGGTCAAGGGAATAGGTCTTCCCAAAAAGGAAACAGAAAGTTTGAACTAGATCTAGAGAATATCATCTGCGCCTTTCTGGAACTGACCTGAGACCTCCCCGTCTTGTTCAGTGTCTGCACCCTATCCCATGTTACACAAGAACCCGGTGGCTGCACAAGGTCATGCCAAAAGTCCTTCTAGTAAGGTTTCTGGGTGGCGTTTTCTGGGTGGCGTTCAACAGTAGAAACGCACAGGAGAGGACAAAAGCAGAGCAAACATATATGAGACTTCTCTTGGGTACTCTCCAAGCCTTCAACCAGTCATAGCTGAGGGACTTTCTGAACCAGACGTGATGTCTTTGTATTTAATAACTCCTGGTGGAGTTCCTATCCTAGCAGTGCTCACCCATCCCCTTCCAAAGTCTTTATGAGCCATCTGTAGATACAGGAAGATTTACAAGACCACAGGGACATTAGTTATCCTGGTTGCTTTGATCCCTTGACTCCTGTTCCCAACCCCTTGGAGCAGGCTGAGTCTGTTGGGTAGCAGCTGGCTCAGCAAGACACAGAGAAAGTGTGAGTTTGCACCAGAGCTCAGCTTTCCTGGGTCCTTCAGCAGTAAGAATGGTGTCTCTCATCAAGCTAGTCACGAAGGCTGTGTAGCGGTTCAAAGTGGGCAGCAGGTTACAGGCACGGAGGGTTTGCACAGCAAGTGTGTTGCCTTTGAGCTGCCTTAAAGACTGAATGCAGCTCTGTTATCTCAGCAAGGACACCTCCAGCTTAGTGGGAGGTCATGCCAAGCTGGCATCAGCATGAGATGAAGGTTTCTATTCAGACAGGGTGGTGATCCATGGGAGGGAAGACGGGGCACTTACCCAGTGCAAAAGCTGGCAGAGCATCTCCATAGGTGGCAAAATATTAGGAAAAGTATGGATCCAGCAAGAAACTCCAGCATCAGAACTGCACGTTCAAGATTGCTGAAAGAGTCATCGAAAACCTTAAGAAGAGGCTGAAATGGACCCAAGTGCAGTTGAAACTAAGGAGAAAAGAGCAGTGCTATTTCCCTCTTGATGAGAGCTCCCCAGAAAGGCAAAGACCTGCTCTGCCTCCGGAATAATTCACCTGTACCTTTCCATCAAGCCATATCTAAATAGAGCTGTCTGACCCTAGAAGATGGGACCTCCCAGGTCATAAGGTAGCAGCAGTGGCCGTGAGAAAGGGTCCTGAGAGGGGACTGTGCTCCTCTGATGGAGAGAAGGAACTATGAGCTTTTACAAGGTCTCAGGAGGTTCTGGTCTCAGCTGGTAGCTCTCAGCTTGGTCTGCCACACAGCAGTGAGTCCCTGGAGACTGGTGGTCCAGGGTCACATCCTTTACTCTGACACAGCTATTTTTAAGGAGGTCAGGAGGACCAGACATTTTGGCATTGCCATAGGCCCCTCTACAGTGGTGTTGCAAGGCTCCAGAACATGCAGGGGCATGAGAAGCAATTATGTTGTGAGAGCATGGGTCTCTGGGGAAACCATGGTCTCTCTGGACAAAGCATGGTCAGACCAGGCACTGGCATCTCCAGGACTTTCCATCCAAGATCCTCGGAAAGATGAGAACTGGTGAGGCTGGGTTGCCTAAGGAAGAGCTCTCTGAGCTTTAGCAGGATGGATGCACGAGCTCCAACATAGGAGACCTCAACTCAGTCCATCTCTGATGAGCCAAAGGCAGCAGATGCAACCCCTGCTAGACGTCTTCTGCCCAGACAGACCCTTCCGTGCAGGCACATTACCAGCCTGACCCTTGGCCCTTCAGCTCCTATGATGGTTGTAAGGAAGTCTTTGCTCATGACCTCATGGAGCTCAGTCCGAGATGCCATGTAATTAGATCGTCCTATTAGATGCCACCTCAAAGCCAAATTCCCCCCAAGTTTGTGTCAGCTGGAGATGGAGGGTCCCTCTCCCATGCCCAGCTGTGAGCATACCCAAGGTTCCAGAATTGTTTCAATTAAGTAGTGTAGCACAATGCTAATTTTTTTCCAAATATTTTTGAAGGAGGTGGACATGCAGGTCGGAAAAAGCTACAGGTTCGCAGGCAGGGTCTTGGACCTTGTGAGCACATTGTCAGTCCAGCCAGTCCAGGCTGGGATGTTTTGGGAAGGGAGCCAAACAAGTTTTTAACGAAAAATTCTTAGTTTTTGAACCTTAACAAAATACAAATACAAAGAGAAATATTTGAAAAAGGAAACATCACATCCATAAGAAAAATAGGAACCCATAATTATGGACAGAGAAACGATTCATCTGTGCTGTACCTGACCAAATCCACCAGAAGACGGCATGCTCCGAGGAAGACTCTGGATTTGGGAGGGATGTCATTACCTTGGTGTCCCCTTTCTGAGGACAGGCTTGCTTGGCAGGGAGGCCGAGTCACCCGCATGGCTGCTGGGAGCACCAAGCCACGGTGCTGGGGTGACAATTCCTGTGCTGACCCAGAGACATGGCTTGGGGCATTCTTTCCCGGAGGAGCTCCAGCTGGGAATGCCCTACCCAAAACAGGAGGCAGATGTGCTCCGCTCGGCACGCAGCCAAGAGGCACAGAGGGTAAGCAGAGAAGCAGGGCTGGCGCTTCGCCGTGGGGAGCTGGTGGGGTGGTACCAAGGGCAGAGAAGCCACCAGGTAAAATTTGGTGGAGAAGGTGGTGAAACAGGGATTTCTGCCCACAATTTGCAGTCCCTGGTCCACACAACCGGGTGTGCGCCCCAGCTGCTGGGGAGGCTGTAGATGGAGAGAAGGGGGGAAACGTCTCTGCTACTGCTGGAGAAATGTCCTCACACCATCAGGGACATCTGGCAGGACAGTAGGTGCAGCAGCCTCCTGCCTGTCCTTGTTGTTCCCACCGCGGTGGTGGCCGGGACACTCGCGCACGCCTGACTACGTGCCAGCAGCTCCCCACCATCCCCTTTCCCTTGGACGGGTGAAGGGGGCTGCCCTGGTCCCAAGCACCGCACAGAGCTCTTCCTGGCCAGCACCCCACTCCAGGAGATGCCATCTCAGGAGCTTTGCACCAGCGTGGCGGCCCTGATGCCCCAGGATCTGGTCTCCGGTTGTGCTTGGGGAAGGGTGCTTGGAAAGCCCTGGGAGCGCTCCACCCCTGCCCAGCCTGGCAGCACGGGGGGTATTACTGGGGAGGGATAAATATTTTGCACTCCGAGAGCTGCAGATGGATGGCGGCACTTGGAGGCGAAGCCGTAGCCCCTCACCTGCTCGGCGGCGAGGCAGGCGCAGGATCAAGGTGCAGGCGCAGGATCAAGGTGCAGGCGCCTTCACATCTCGCTGGCCTTGAACAGCAGATGAAAGGGGCCACTGGGAGCCAGGGATAACAAAAGGAGAGCAGGGAAAGTTCGGGTCAGGCAGGGATTTCTGGCTGGTGGGTTTTCCACCGAGAAATTCTCTCTGCCTCTTTCATGATGATGAAGATCTTTTTAATTTTTTTCTTCCCCCTTTCTCCTCTCCTTCTTCTTTTCCCCTTTCGCCAGGCTGATAGCTGGGAGCCGCGGAGCATGTGATGCATCTTCCATATAGGGGCAGGAGCAAAGCAAGACCAACTGATGGACGCCCTAGGGCCAGACTTGCAGACAATATATAACCTACTGCATGATCTAAAACGCTTCCCACTTTCACAGAGTGAACATCAGGCAGAGGGGAGCCGCGGTGAGGGAAGAGGAGTCCTGCGTGCAGGTAAGTCCTCGTCGTCTCCTGCCCCAGGAGGCTGTCCCGGGGAGGGGGACGGTGCGAGGGACCTGCTCTGCTCCTGCGGTGAGCGGCAGCGGCCGGCTGTTGTGCAGGCGGGCGGGATGGGGCAGTTATTAGTGTTATTAGTGGGGGTTTTTTAAACCTCGTCGGTGCCAGCAGTGCCTCTGCAAGTCGGAGAGCAGGACGGCGGCTGGGTGCGTGGGAGTTTGGGTCCGGCAGAGCCCAGCCTCAGCCTCTCTCCCTGCAAACCCCGATGCCGTGAGCTGGAGAGCATCCCAAACCAACCGCGGGTTCGTTTGCTCATATTTCTTGCTGTTGACGTCTGCCTGGGCTGCGGGCAGCACACGGCTCCTGCCCGGCTGCTCCGAGATATCTCCCACCCGGGCACCGTCCCGTCCCAGCCGGCCGCGTTGGGGGTCCCCTTGCCTTTTACAAAGGAGCAAAAGAATTATCAAACAACTTTAAAAAGCACTTTTGCTCAGCCCACCACCTCCAGTGCCTGCCTGGCTGCCTTCACCTTCCTGTGCTGGAATCTCCTTTGCAAAGGAAAGTGTTCCCAGCCGGGGCTGAGCGGGGGACGTGGGCTGGAGGCAACGCGGCGGCAAAACGCAAAACAAAGCGCGCTGGGCGAATGTCTGGCTGTGCATGTGTGTGTGTGTGTGTGTGTGTGTGTACGGGGGTCTATACAGCCCACCTGCTGCGGCTTTCCCTGCACCACATACCCGTCCTCACGGTGGGGGAACAGACTTCGTGCCTGAGATAGTTTGTGTCCTGCTGAATGGAAAATAATCCTAGCAACAGCTACGTGCTCTCTGTGGCTACGCAGAGTTTATAGCGGGGCGGGGGGGAGTTGTTTCTGGTTTTCTTTGGGGTACCAGCTGTGTCTGAAGGTGATGTGGGGACTGAGGAGCTCCGGCTGTGTTTGGGGCTGGGAACCTCTGTGAACTCCCAGGCTTGAGCAAGCCCCCGCAGTCCCAGGCAAAACAGACGGCTGTAATTGTAAATGGATTAAAGAGGGACAAAATCACTAAAATGAACCGTTTGGGGACATTTCTGCTTATACACCCCCAGTGAGTGCACAAATGATAAAATTGCTCTGTGTGTGCAAGGGGGAGGCCAGGCTGAGCAACTCCCTTGTTCCACGCCTCAGTTTCCCCGTCTGTGCACTTCACCTTCCCGCCGTCCTGCCTGTCAGCCCCGTGCAATGGTAGCGTTCGCTGCGGTCCCCCTGTGCACATACAAAGGGGTCAGCCCAGGGGAGCAGCTTTTCATCGGGGCATCAGAATCCAGCCACAGACCGTAATTAAGATTGTAATTAGATGAGGGGACTCGGAGGACCTGCGACGTTAAGTCAGAGGCACCTCTGCAAGCGGAGCCAGCTCTGCGGGGTGGCGCGGGGGGAGAGGGCCGGCTGCGTCCCCACCGCAGCAGACTGGGACGGTGGGTGCCCAGGCAGCACCCTGCGCCCTGCCCGTGGGCGCTGGGGCTCTGGGCACGGCTGGAGCTGCCGATCCTGAAGGCGATCGTGTGTGACCAAGTTGGGCTACGGACCCAAGGTCTGATGCCCCCGTGACACACAAAGCCAGAGACGTGCCGGGGGCGTTGGCAGTGACGGGCAGGGAGCTGGGGGTCTGTGCAGGGTGTCCTGCCATGCCGTCAGTGATTTGGCCCAAACTCTCTCTCTGCTGCTGCGAGCGTTTCCTGGGCGAGAGGGGAAAATCGGATTCCTCTCAATAGCTCAGCGTCGCCAGGACCAGGCAGTGCAGGAAGAGCTGGCCGGGGCTCGGGGAGTCCTCTGCCCATGGCTTGGACCACGTCCCTGGGAGAGGAGAGGACACCGGCCAGCGGCTGCTGCCAGACGTGTTCCCTCGGCTCCGGGAAGGGGACGGCTGACGGACTGCCGGTGTTTTTACCTTTCAAAACCCTTCCTGGTGGCAAATGCTCTCAGATTTGCCCCACTGAAATGAGGGCGGTGCAAATCCCCTCCAGCTTTTTGAGCCCCCTCCTCTCCCCTGCCAAGCCGGTTGCGCTCAGCGTTCCCACTGCAAAATCCCAGTCACGAGCAGGGCACCAAGCCATACCCCCCGGGCCGGGAGGTGCACGCGTCGCACGGGGGGAGCAAGACCAAGTGAAGGGGTGAGAAGGCAGGTACCGTCCTGGTGCCCGCTGGCGAAGCCGGAGGTGCCCAGCGCCGTACGCTAGTGACCAGCCAGAGGGAGAAGCAAAGATGTCAGGGATTTTTTTCACCTCGTGGGATTAAATCATCCCCGTCTCCCCCTGCTTTTCTCCTCACCGCTTTTCTGATCTCCTACCCTTCCCAGTTTCAAATGTGGGATAAATTTCAGGGCACTTTTGGCCAAGCCGAAGCCTAAAGTCAGCCTGCCTCTTCTCCCAGACCCCAGACTGGTTTCGGCTGGCAGCGTTGTTTTGGTGGCGGGGACATCAATAGCACAAAGCATCCACTCCAGCGCCATCCCTTGATGTTCCCACTCTTGATGAGCACCATCTGGAGAAGGTTTTACCCCTGCAGTGCCTTGCTCTACTCCAGGGGTCGTACCCCGGGTTTCTCGGTGGCACCTACAGCCCCTGCGCAGCTGCGAGGGCACTGCCGGTATGGGAACACCAGCCCTGCAGGGACCAGACCAAGTGCAGCTCCAGAGCTGAGAGCAGGACCTGTGTCCCTGGTCTCCTGCCAGCACCAGCGCTTGCTGGACCCGGAGATGCCCTCAGCTTGCTGTTCTCATGCCGGGAGCTGGGCTTGGTCACCCACCTTGGCACCTGGGCTGCCGCCCATGTTTGCATCGGGCTTGGGCTCATTATTATTTGCAATTACTATTATTTCCGATCTGCCGGAGCGGAGCGATACAGAGGTATCCCCCATGGCTGGCGGGTGGGTTGATGGGCACAGAGGGCAGAGCCATTGTTGTTCCATAGGTCCTCATCATGGCCCTGTAGACCTTGGGAGAAGCGTCCTTCGGATCTGGGGAGAAAAGGGACCAACCCCACGTCTGACGTGCCGTATCGTAAGGAGCAAGCTGCAAGCCCGGCCGGAGGGAGCCAGAGGCAGGGCAGGGATGGCAGAGGCATCCCATCGCTCTCCAGCACGGGCTCCTCTCCAGGATGCGGGGTGGCTTCCTGGGCATGCCGTCAGTCGCCCCAGCCCAAAGCCGGGGCGGGCACCGAGCCCAGCACCGGGAGCGCCGGGAAGGGCTGGCAGAGGCAGCAGGGCTGGCACAGCTGTGTGGCTTTCAGAGATACTTGATCGATAGCTTCTTCCTAACACTCCCCCATTCCCCCAATCCCCACATGCATTTTTCATGCTAACCCCTCCTGGGCAAAGCCTGTCTATGCAGGAAAAGAAAAAGAAAAAAATACAAAACACAACAAACCACAACCAAAATCTACTTTTGTTTCTCTGGTCCCCGGAGGTTGTTTTAGTTTAAGGGCCAATCTATAGATTCAGGGCTGGGAATATCTTTGCTCCACAAACAAAGAGGCATGAAAAAGCTTTTCTTAAGCGTCTTCAGGTTGACCCAGAGCTGGAAAAGGCTGGGCTCTCTACAGCGAGGCCGGGTCTAATGGTACAACACCGGCTGGACAAGCTGGGGAGGCTGGAAATGGGAGCTGGGCTCCTCTGCAGCTCTTGGGTTCACGACGCTCCCAAGCCGCGCTGGGATGAAGTGGGTAGCAATGGGGGTCTGCAGCTGCCCTCCCCGGGGTGCAAAGGGTCTCTGGGGCTCCTCGAACGGCTGCAAGTCGATCTACACACGCAGGGCTGGGTCCAGGGTGACCCCAGGCCACTGCGGCTGGGAAGCCCAGGGGATCCCTGGGCTGGCCCTGCCTGCCCCGCCAGGTGAGAAGAGCTCAGATGAACGTTTGGGTATTTCTCAGAATTAGGAAGAAACTTGCAGGGTTTGGGCAAAGGGCAATTTTCAGGGCGAATCCCCTTTTTCTGCTTCCTGTTGTCTGTGAGGGGTGTTCCCTTTTTGCTCCCCGTTTTCGGGTGGCACCAGTAAGACCCAGGAGCATCCAACAGTCCGTGCTTTGCCAGGGCTCCCTTGACTCTCGCTCCCATCACCGGTGCCAGCCCAGCCTGTGCAGGGATGCGGAGAGCCCCTGGCAGCTGCCTGCCTGCCTGCCAGCGCGTGTGTGCGGAAGGACCGGTCCCCTGGGCGTGGGCTCGGCACTTCCCGGGGTCCCTCCAGACCCACAGTGCCCACTGCACCCCTATCACCCCACACCAGGCATGGCACGGGCTGCTTCAGCCCCATTACCTTGGGAGCACCTCTGTGCCCGTGACACCCGGGGCCAGACCCTTCTCCTGCAGGTTTTGCAGCAAGGAGACTCCAGCAGCATCACGCACGCTGCCTGCATCCCATAATTCCCATTATTTCCCTGTGCCAGGGCTGAAGCTGACGGCACCGAGCCCGCACACAGCTCTCATCGCCCCTCAGAAGTTTTTCTTGTCTGTAAAGAGCCCAGCCGGCACGGGCAGCGTGCGGGCGGCCGGAAAGCATCCTCCCCGCAGCCCTCCCACACACCTCTGGGGCCGAGGCGTCGGGGATGCAGCCGCACCGAGACGGCATGTCCGGGGTCCAGCGGACGGGAGCGCTTCCCCGCTCTGACGGCGAAAGGGCACGGGCCAGAAATAGAAGGGGGAGGAGGACGCCGTGACCTTTCCAGCAGCCGGTGACGAATAAAACTTTCCGGCTACCTGTAGGAAAGCGCAGGGCAGGCTTCGTTATCGTCTCATCAAAGGACGACGTCCCCTGCAAGCAGGACAGCGATTGCCGCAGCGCCCGTGGGGACTCCTGGAATGAACCTGCCGGTGCTTGGCTCCGGCGGTTGTGGAGCGCAGGACGCACGGCGGGCCCCGACCGCGGCCGGGAGCTCTTGGGATGCTCCCAGAGCTGAGCAGGGAGGGAGGAGGGGATGGCAGCTGCCACCAGCGTGAGCAGGAGGGCCGATCGGAGCCATCCCAGCTCCCCCGCCTGCTAACAGGCTCCCGGGGCTGCTGCCCTCAGGACACCCCTGTGCCAGCCCCGGGGCAGTGCCGGGCAGGAGGGGATGGGACCCCCCCCGTGCTCAGCCGTGTGCATGGCGTGGAGGGCTCTGGATCCGAGGGACCCCCAAAGGCACACCTCGGCTGGGGTGCACCTCCGCTCCCATGCCCGGGGGACATCCAGAGGCAGCAGGGAGCGTGGCAGTGCAGCCATCCGGGGGGACCGGGGTGCGGCGCGGCCCCACCCGGGCACCCCACCAACGGGCTCAGAACCCCCCCAGCCCCACGGCAGCAGACCCTGGTGGCGTTGCAAACCTGCGTGGGGGCTGCCCCCATCCCCTCCTCTTCCTCCTGCCGAGTGCGGGTGGCAGTGCCAGCACCCTCGGATGGAGCGAGTCAGCCGTGCCCCCCCCGGCTGTCCCCCTGCTCGCTGACCCAGGCGGGGGGACGGCAGGCGGCTCCCCCCGACCTCCCCCTCGCAGATGGCGTGGGCAGCCAGCACAGGTGGCCCTGCGCCACGGCAGATTGGGGCCGGCTGCCTACAACGCGCCTGGGAAGGGCTGCGTCCCTGCCACGGCTCGGGGACGAGAGCAAAGCCACGGCCCCCCCACGGCGCAGGGGGTGCAGAGCCGAGGGGGGCACCGGAGACAGCTTCGGGTCCCTGCGCTGCTGTGACCAGTGCTGGATCCGGCACTTCGGCACTGGCACCAGAGCCGTGTAAAATACTAAACCGAGGGTGCGGGCAGGCGACAGGGAGCCGGTGGGTCAACAGCGAGCAGGGACACAGGGTCCCCTTGCTTGGCCCCAAAGAGAGGAGCCGGGCCAGAGCGTCAGGCAGTTTTGGGAGGGTCCCATTTTAAGGAATTGCGTTAAACAATGCAACGCGGGGTCAGCCCGACGCAGATGTCCGGGCCGGACCCAGCATCTCCTTGCAAGGAGCTTCTTGGGCTAGAGCTGTCCCTGGTCCTTCCAGCCAGGGCCAACACTTGGGTGGGTACCAGACACCAAAACTGGGTGGCGCGCGGCTCGCTGTTGTAGGAGAAAGGGACCTGCAAAGGGAGAAGGGGGGCACCCAAGGTCTGAATCACCCTCATGGGGAGCTTCTGTATCCCTCCACAGGTGATGGTGCTCAGCCATCAGGGATCCCAGGGCACCAGCTCCAGGGTGGGCACGGGGTGGGGGGGATGGCACGAGCTCCAGGGTGGGCACGGGGTGGGGAGGATGGCGGGGCTGTCCCAGCTCGAGGGGTCCATCATGTTGTGCAAAGGGGGGCATCTCGCGCTGGCGATGTGGTGCAGGAGCTGTCAGGGCAAGGGTGGCGGCTGGAGCAGGTAAATGATTAATGCCGGAGAAAACCAAGCTGGCATCCTGCCCGTCACTTGTCGATAGGAAAAGCTGGCGTTGGGAGGGGAATTTTCACGTCTAACCTTCCCCTCCCGCCTCTGCCTCCCCCCCCCGGGGGCAGAGGGCTGGAGCAAGGAGCCAGCCCCGAGCCACGCACGCACCCAGCCCCAAACCAGCCTCTCGCCGAGCACGTTCTCCTCCAGCCCAGCTGGTTTTGCTCCCAGCCTGCTCCGTCTGTGCACATTAAAGCTTTTTCTAGGTCTGCACTGCTTTTGGCAAGCCAGGCTCCCGTTGGCCTATCCCTCTCCCCACCACCCTCCCCATGGCTGGCTCCCCCCCATCCGCTCCCCGTCTGGCTCCCGCTCCCCCTCCGCGGTCGAAGCCCTGCCAGGGACATGGCAAATCAGCAAGAAGCCTGCGGGGCAAATCGGTACAAATGAGACCAAGCAAGAGGGTGGGGAGGGACGGCGAGGGGGGGGAATGACTCCTGGGTTGGCGCTTCTGTTGCCGAGTTTGATGTTTCCTGCAAACAACCCTGTAAATGCTCAGGAGCGGCTTTGGAAGTCACCTGTCCCACGCCGCGGTGGGGTTTGGGAACGCTGGGTCCCAGCCAGGGGCGACAGCTCTCGCCCCGCTCCCCCGGCCTCCCTGCAGCCTCCCGGCCCCGAGCAGGGACCCAGCTGGGACGGGAAAGGGGGCCAAGCTGTAAGTCCTGACATTTCAATCTGTTTCGGGGCTGGACGGGGCGGGCAGGGGGTGGAAGGCTCTGGGGGCAGCTGAGGGTCTCACCGCGGGTCCAGGCAGGGGAACAAAAACCCACCAAGGACCTGGAGGGGGAAACGTTCCCCCTGTTAAAAGCTGTCCTCTCCCGTGGGTTTCGCACTCGCCCGGCCGTCCCGTGGAAAGCCCGGTGCCGTGCCGCAGCCAGGGGCTCGGCCGGGGGGCAGGAGCTGGGACCCAGACAGGGGATGTGCAAACTGCGGAAACAGGCGGAGAAACCGCTGGGTGCAGGGACGCGATCATTTCCAAGTGATGCTCTTTGATGCAACTCTCCAGTCTCTTTGCAAGCGCTGTAACTCCTTCTTATTAAAGGCGCTCGGCACCAGGGAGGTCATATGGGGCCTTTCTGCTTGGGTTGCTCTCCTAATGACATGTCCGATTGCCTTCGCTGGGAATTTGCTCACGCGAGGCTCTGACAATAGAAAGTTTGAGGCGGATTTTGGACCGTTTCCCCGCGACCGTGTGGTGGATTGCAGAGGTCTGTCTGACTTTTCTTCTCACTGAAAAATGAAGCAATGTGTCGGGAACCAGCCTGGGCGGGCACAGAGCGCAGATTAATTTTAATGTATTTACCTCTCCGTGATCGTATAATAATCAAGAAGAGCGATGGTTTTCTGCACGCTTGGAGACATGATAAGTATTTGCAATTGTCAAAAAGAAATACAACTGGAGGAGAAGGGTGAAATTTAGCAGTAAGGCAGTATTATCCATATTATCTATAATTTTGTTTCCTCTAAATCCTTCTTAATGGAAGTGAAAACTAAACTGAGCTGCTTAATTGTTGGAGGAGGTTAGTTACTGAAATGCTTAATGGTGTCGACTAGGGATACACCTCCTCACACCAGAGAATGCACGTTTACAGTAATTTCAGCAATCAAGTCAAGAGGTCACGTAACGAGGAACAGTTCACAGCAGTCAGAACCTTCTTAGGCCCTTAGGAAAAAAAAAAAAAGGCAAGGAAATCAGGTCAGTAAGCCCCCAATGTGTATTGTGGTGGTGGCAAACCCTGGGGCCGGGATGGGGAGAGGTTTCGGGCATCTGTTGGGTGGTGCCTGCACTTTTGGGCATCTGTCAGGCGCTGCCTGCACGGCTGCACGGGGTCACCCTGCGCTCACCCCCTCCCGCTCCCCAGCCTCCACGGGGAGGATTTGGGTGCCCGTCTGTAAAAATCCGGGATGGGAGGTCGTGGATGTGTCATCCCCCCGTCCCCTTGGCTCTTCTCACCCTTTCCTGGAGCCCCCCAGGCATTTCAGAGCCCTGCCCGACCCAGAGGCAGTTTGGGGGGGACCCAGGTTTGAAGGCGGGGGGAGGCAGAAAGTCACCCCCCTTTCTGGGCAGGCATCTCGGGGACCGTCACAGCGGCTGCTCCTGACGTCCCTGGCCCAGCACCCTCCGGCGCTGCCGACACGCGGTGCTGGGCAGCCTGGGACTTGCAGAAACGCGGCCGTGCGGCCATTTCGCGTGGTCCCGCGGCACCGCGCAGGTTAATGAGCTGCCTTCCCTGCTTTATGCACCAGCTAATAACAGCCCGGCATGTAAAGTCCCGGTGGCTTTGCCTCAGGCCGTTATTACTCCTCCTGGTCATTCCTTGGCCAGTGCAGACCTTGCTGGGTGATTTCGTGGCCAAGTGCTACCTGCCCACTCGGCATCTCAACCTCCACCTTCAGCCACAGCCCTCGGCTCTGGTCCCCGCACCGCAGCCCAAACGCTGCCCACGGTGCAGGGCCAGGGGCTGAGCTGCTCTGCCCTTTTTGGGGGGGGAAGGAGCTGGAAACGCAGGGAGCAAGACCACCAGGCAGCATCACCCTGGAGCTGCCTTGATCTGCATTAAAAAAAACCCCAACCAAACACCCTTACCAAGAAACAGGCAGAAGGCAGAGAGGCGTCCGCTGCCTGCAGGTGAGCCCGCAGCGTCCCAAATGTTCCTGTCCGAGACTAAATATGTGTTTCAGGGGGTAAATCTGCCTGCAAAGCAGCTGCAAAGAGGAGTGCTGCCTAGCGTGCTCAGGGTCGCTGCCGGCCAGCCTCCTCCCAGGGCCGCGTCCCTCCTGTTCCCTCCTCTCTGCTGGGAGCGTGTTATCCCCCAGGAAAAATCAGAGTTTCCCTCCTGCAGACTTTGTGGGTCTCCCTGCCTGCTTGGCCTGGAGTCAGGGCGATCCCACCCCTGCAAGAAGTCTTCTGGCTGGTTCAGCTCCTGCACCTTCGCTGCAGTCGATCCCAACCATCTCTGCCGCCCTGCAATTTCCCGCGCCGTTCCCAAGCTCTCCCAACCAGCAGCAAACCATTTCCTCTTTCGTTTTTTATTTCGCAGCTGGAGTTGCTTGCGCTCACCTAAGGATGGGGAGGGAGAAGCAGGGGAGGTTCCTAATTGGAGCCGTTTTGAAATGGGATTTACAATGGGCTGGATTTCATGGATGCGTTCACCAAAGCGCACCGGTGCCGCAGTCTGTACTGCACGCACCGCTGCCAGGTTGGCGCATCAACCCCCCCACCAGTTTATCAGCTTTTACCTTAAATATACCCAGTCCTTTGCAGGCGGCGGTTCCTTGCTGGCTGGTTAGACCTTCTCGGGATTTAAACATTTCCCTTGCTGGTTGCATCCTAAAATCTCTGGCTGGAGCCAGTGCCGGGAGCTGGCAGGCGGGAGCAGGGGCGAGCCTGCGTCCTGCCGGCTGTGGGAGCGACAGCCCCCCTTTTCTAGGGGTGGCTGAAGTTGTGGATCCGTCTTGGCCGTGTTTTGGCTAAAAAGACACCTGTCCTCTAACCTAGGGGAGGGGATCTCTTGGGGATTGCCCTGGGAGAGCCAGGATCCCAGCCAAGGAGGATGTGCCAAGGTCTGTCCCCTGTGACCTGCGGTCCCCTGCCCTGCCCTGCCCTGCCCTCCCCTGCCCACCCCTGCCCTCCCGGGCTGGTAAGGAGGGTCCGGCAGGAAGAGGGGAGTGAAGAAGTGTGGCTGCTAGTGGGTCCGTGTGCCAAGGATCCACTGAGGAAGGCTCTTTGACTGCATGGGGTGATCCCAAATGAGGGCTGGGTGGCTGCCACTGGCAGGGCTCTGCTTGGGAAGCCCTCGGGGACGCTGACCCATCTCAGGAAGTCCCAAGAGGGTCAGCTGTGGGACAGCCAAGCAATCCTCCGAGCACTGCTTGCACCATCCCATGCTTGGCTGAGATGCGCAGAGGTCCCTGCAGGAATGCGATGGCCCCTGGCTTGAGCAGCCCTGCGGCACGGGCGGCTCAGACCCATCAGGGAGCGCCCAGGGTGGACCGGCCTCATCTTGGGCTCTGGGAAGACTGCGAAGCAAGTCCTCCTCAAAGTCTTTTCCAGCCTAATGAATGATGAGAAGGTGCCAGGGTGAATTTACCTGGGGCAAATCGAGCTGGAGCGGCATGACTGCCTTCTGCGAGGAGACAACTGGCTGCCTAGATAAGGGGAGAGGAAGGGATGTTGTTTATGTGACCTTAGCAGGTCCCCTGACATGGTCTCCTGCAGTATCCTCATGGCCAAACTGGAGACAGGAGGACAAGGTGGGTCACAAGCTGGCTGGACTGCCAGGCTCAACGGGTTGTGCTGAGGAATGCAAAGTGCAGCTCCTGGCTGGAGAAATGGGCTGGCAGCGACCTGCTGGAGCTCAGCGAAGGGAAGTGCAAGTCCTGCATCTGGGATGGAGTAACCCTGTGAAGCAGGACACGCCCAGGGCCAACCGGCTAAAAAGCAGCTTTGCAGGAAAGGAGCCACATCCATCACCTAAGCAGAGCCAGAACGTTGTCTGCCAGGAGCTGAACCAAGAGAGGAGAGGATGGGAAAGACCCTGAAGAAAGCAGGAAGCATTGAATGGGGACATGAAGACATGGACAGGGAAGGTTGAAGGAAGTGCTTGTGACATCCGTGTAAGGACATCCTCGTAAGGACATCCTCTCCTGTAGCAAAGACAGTGAGGCAAGTGAGGATGCAGCAATGGACACATACAGGAGCAGAAGATGGTTGGACTGCAAGGAGGCAGAGGAGGAGTGAAGGCTCTCTGCCCCCATCCTCAAAGGAAATCAGGTGGATTTGAACTGGAATAAGGTGGATTTTCTGGTTGCAAGATGGAGACCGATTCGGTGGAGCAGGACACCTGAGCAGCTAGTACAAGAACAGCAGGTACATCGTGGGAGAGAGCTCAGGATGTGAGAAAGGTTACATCAAGATGGGAACCTTTGGCCACCTTTGGGGTATCTTAGGAGACATGACAAGAGCTGGGCTCTGCTAGACCAGCAAAAGCAAAGCAGAGAGGAGATCTCCTTCCTTTCTTATCATTCCCATCCCCAGTACATTTAAGGAGTGTGAACTGTCCAAGAATAAATGGAAAGTGCAAAGGAGGAGCATGTTTCTAAATATTGGTGCTGAGGAACTTGACTGCAGGGGTTTGGGAAGGTCAGGGAGCCCTCTGATGGGGCAAGGGGGGGCAAAATGCACCCCGGTGTGCGACAGAGCTCATTGCTTTGCAGGGGCGGTGGCAGGGTGCACTGTGTCCATACCCAGCCCGGGGACCCGTGCTCGCAATGGGGCAGAAGAGACTATTTAATGTCTGTGCCCACACTGAGGACCCTCACATGGCTTGGTGGGAGGGATCTCTTGGTGGGAGATCTCCTTCCTCCCACAGGGTGGGAGGAAGAGGTGGATTTTGGGAATCAGGGCAGAGCTGAGCCCCACACTGCCTTGCTTGGACTGCTGCCTGTGTGCCGCAGCACAGGGGAGGGGATGGGCCTGGGTGCCCAGGAGGAAGGGGCTTCTGGAGATGCACAACCATCCCCAAAGGTCTGCCCAGTGGAAGGCTGAGACGGCATCTCCCAGGGCAATGGTCACAGGCGGTGGGACGCCATCCTGGGCTGTCAGACCAGCAAGAGGAGAAGCCTGTAAGTGGGGAAAGAAACTTCAGAGGTCAGAGAAACTGGAAGGATATGGAAATTTTTCATGTGCAGCATTATCATGTCCAGCACAAAGGTGGCTACATCAGGCACCCTTCCAGCCCCTGGGAACAGGAAAGATGACACTTTGGACCTCCAGGAGCCCTGCACATCACAGGCGTGACACAGACTACCACGTAGCAGAGCTGGACCGTACCTTCCTATTCCAGCTGCATGCACTTCTCAACGCCCCCTCCCCCAGTTCTCTCCAGATGTTCGTCCTCTTCCCCTGCTCACCATGCCAGCATTGGATACCATCTCCTCTGCGTACCTTTAGGTTCCAGCCATGCTGCTGACCCTCCTGGCTCGCACACAGCCACCTTCCCCTCTATCCAGCTACACATTTTCATTTGGAGACTGATGTTGTCTTCACAGGTTTGGAAGTCTGCTTGCCATTGAGCCACAGACTCCACAGCTGGGAGCCTGTGGTCTCCTGGGGCTCCATTAGCAGGTAGAAGTGGAGGTGGAGGAAGATGTAGGAAAATCCTGTAGTGGGGCCTAGGCACAAGCTTGTGCGGGTGGCTGATATAATGTGGAGAGACAGTCTTACATCTCCTCACCAGGACCTGCCTCTTCCCCTGAAGGGCTTGCAGGAGGAAAGGCTGTGGGTGGAAAGCCTTTCACAGTGGAGGACCCTCGCATCTCTGGAGAGTAGCCTGGAGGCTGTGATGGCCTGATCTCATCTCTCAAGAAGCCTGTGAGTTGTGCTGTGTGTGTCACAGTCAGAAGACAACGACTCCAACCCATTGTCACTTGGTTGAACGCTTGCCACCACACGTGCTTTTCATAGGATGCTGGGGTTGCCCCAGGGAGTCTTCAGGCTAACTGAGATTCAGGGACAGACGGCTGCTTTTTGGGGATGGAGGCTAGAGGCAGAGGTGCTCAGGAGAGGTCAGAGACATAGAAATGCTTCTTGAACAAGTGCACAGATGGGAGAAGATTTTGACCCAAAATTAGGGAAGACTTGTGTGCATGAAGATGCTGTGGCTCCGGCACACAGCAGGGACTAAGTTCATCATCTGGCCTGAAGGACACTCCAAGGCTGGGCAGGTGATCCCAGACAGCCCGCACTTCAAAAGGTAGCAGTGCTTACAAAGACGGAGCCACCTCATGTCTGGGCTGGTGTTTGGGAAGGGCTACAGACTGGCTTTGGGTCTGCAGGTGGCACTCACCAAAAGCTGCCTGTGAAGGGAATGTGAGCTTTCCCAACCAGAAGCTCCAGATCCCTCCAAATGCTGGAAAACTAAAGGCTGGGAACCCAAATGCTATCAGATTTTTAGATGATGACTGTGATTTCAGCTTGCCCCTGGGATATGAAGTACATGGTTTGGTGACCCCACACATAGAGACATGCAACTGGTGATAAAGAGCCCTCCGGGTGGCAGAGCCACACTGAGCTACGGGACATGGGTAACAGCCTCTGGGCCTCGCACGCAAAGACGTGGTGGGTGGGCAGACGTGGAAGGATTGGCAGTTTGGGGCAGATGGGAAACCCCAGGCCTTTCTGAAGACTTTATGTGGCTGTGGGAAGAGAAGAGATTTTGGTGCAACAATTGAGACCAAGCCAGAGGAAGGCACATCTCAAGGTGGGAATAGTTTCAAAGCTGCTGATGACAGGGACCCCCAAAAGGTGGAGGCAGCAGGATGGCCTCACACGGTCACTTCACAAGAGCAGTTCAGCACACAGACGCCGTATGGGGTGAGGTTCAGGAGGTGCAGAGCTCCCAGGCCCCACCAGCCAGGCTTCCCTCCTCTTGCCAAGTGCCTGCTGCTTTGCCATGGCCAATTGCCCTCGTCCCAGCCTCTGATAAACGCTTAAAAGCTCAAATCACACAACCCCAGGCTATGAAAACAAAAAGGGACCCGATATCCACTAACAGCCAAGCAGCCCCTGCGGCAAAAGCATGTAGCGTAGGGAAAGTGGTTTGCATTGATCGGTGGCTTCCCGCGGCCACCCGCTCCCCTCCCCGCGATGCCTGTCTGGCTGCTCCAGCCTCGGCACTGGCAAAAAAGGGATAAAACCCCACGGGAAGCACCAGAACAGGAGAGTCTGGGTAATGGCAGGAAAGGGATGGTTTGTGGGGTTAGTGGTTATCCCACAGAACAGCCACCCTCCCCCTGCTCCCCACTGTACTGTCCCGACTAGTACGGTCATCAGGGCAGCGAGCTCCCTGGAATGGCAATTGCTGCTGACAAATAGCAGTGCTGGGACCACACACACTGGTGTGATGCTGAGCCCCGGGAGCATGAGCGACCTGGACAGCCCAGAAGGAAGCAGCTGGGTGGACGTAGGTGCAGGGAAGAGTTGTCCCTGCAGTTGGTGCTGGGCGTGCAGGGGACCACAAATGAATTCCTACCCGTGCAGGGTAGGACCAGCTCATGAGAGACCGTGGGAGCCCACAGCTGCAGGACGAGATGCGAGACAGGAGGTTCATCCCAGCACCACTGAGTGGAGAAGAACTTCAGTGCCTTTCTTGAGCCCCTTCCTCCATGCCATGTCCTACGGCCATCTGGGAAATGTTGAGGGCAGCCAATTGCCATGGGAGCATTGTGGCTCCCTGGCAGCCTACGCATAGCGTTGGAGCACTTGGAGGACAGCAGCAAAGAAGGGAGGACATCAGTTTGAGAGATGGGGTCTTTGTTCCCACCAGAAAAGCTCTCGGGGGTCTGCAAAAGCAGATCAGGACAAGTTCACAGCGGCAGAGCTTCTCCAGTGGACACACGCTGCAGAAGACCTGACTTTGAAGCAGAGTGCTGCACTTCAGCAGAGTCTTTTTGTCTCTCCCTCCCCTGAGAGGTGGGCAGGGGTATGCCTACCTACGGGCAGAGATGGCTGCAGTGCTGGTTTGTATTGGTACAGGAAACCTGCGGGACCAGGCCCCTTCCTGCAAACGGCTGCCACAGACCGGCAGGAGGCTCAGGGAAGGGGCAGAGGTCTGGAAGGGTTTGGCCCTACGTCCAGCTTCAGCCTGGAAAGGAGACGGTGAAGCAGGGGTGTGATGGTGAACCACATGGCTGGAAGGTGGACAGGGACCATGGCTGCTGCTTCCTCCAGCCAAAGAGTTGGGGGGGCATCAAACGAAACTTGTGGGGACCAACAAGCTTGGGAAGCTGAAGGATGAAGCTCTGCACGGTGTGCCAGGAACTCCCCGCTGCAGGATGCTTTGGGGACTGAAGACTTCCACAGCTTCAAGAGAAGCCCGTGCGGGTTCACGGTGGGGAGGGCCGCTGCCGTGTGCTGCATGCAGTGGCACCCGGTCTGCTGTAGGGATGCGCTGTGATGGCTGAGGGCTTAGGAAAATTGGAGCAGTACCATAGATGCTTGCCTTACATCCTGGGAATCTGCTTTTGACTGTTATTAGAGACATGAGCTAGATGGACGTTTGATGCGATGCAGTTCAGCTGCCCCAACGGTTGTACGCACTTCCCTGCATCCCTGTGTCTGGAGCTCAGGCTGGGGCTGGGATTTTTTAAGTACTGGAGCACCGGCGACTGCAGATCTCTTTCCTGGGCGCCTCTCCCTTCTTCTTTCCCTTTGTCTCTCCCTCTCTTTCTTCTCCCCTTGCCACTCTGCTCCCTCCATCTGACCATGCCCCCTCCCTTTGGCGGTCCCGGGGAGGAGAGCAGGGATGCTGCAATTCCCAGGCACAGGTGCACGGTCCCCGCCGCGCGCTGCCCCCAGGCACGGCCCCCACCGCCGCAGCTGACAGCCCACTGGAAATAATGTGTTGTGGCAGAGAGAGACTCAGCAGACCACGAAGATCTGCTGGTGCGGGAACTGCTCAGCAACCAGGAGCCGCAACGCCTGTCTCCCGGCTCCGCAGGGCCTGATCCGGCTCTGGGGATGCCTCCGCTCCCCCGGAGCCTGCCTGGCTCACACGCGGGGCACTTTCCCGCTCTCTCCCCTTCTGTTTCTTTGCTCTTTCCTATTCTCCTCCCTTGCCGTTCCTCTCTGCAGCATTAGGGAGGTGGAAGCAGCCGAGCTGCCCGTCCCTGCATGGGACGGCTCCCTGCTGTCCCCCGAACCACCGGGCACAGAAGGGGAACGAACGGCTTCCACAGCAGCGTTGCAGAAGGAGGATCAGGTGTGCAGGAATGGAACAACCAGTTCCAGTCTCCCAGCAAAGATTTAATCTGCCTCTGGCATATAAACAGCAAATGTTTGTTCAACTGACCTGCAAACAGGCAGCGTGCATGGCAGCGGGGCCGAGGTGCCCAGCTCCCCGCTCAGCCACTCTTTGTTTCTTGCCGCCTAGCAGGGTGGGTCTACAGGGAGATGGGGCAGGGGACCAGGGCACAGCCACGTCCAGGATGCTCAGGGCACCACGGGCTCGGTGGCTGGAGCCAGGGAGCGATGCTCAGAGGGACCCCATCCTGCACAGCTGCTGCTGCATCCCTTCTGCTCCCCTGAGCATCACAGCGTGTGTGCAGAGCTCTCACAGCTCACAGGCGTGACGCACGCAGAAGGCGTCTGAGGGCTCAAGGACAAGCGTGTCCCTCCAGGCAGGCGGGCAGGCTGTCGCTCGCTGCAGTGAACCTGCAGGCAGGAGGCCCTGAGCTCTGCCTGTGCATCCCACTGCGACGGGAGAAATCAGCCTGGGCTCCTTCAGGTCAGGTCTGCACCCCTGGAGCTCCCCTCAAAATCCCAGGGGACATGGGTTCATTACAAGGGGACGTTTTTGCCTATTTTCTGCAAGACCAGTTCTTAGCAGCAGGGTCAGCTTCCAGCTCAGCCGACACGTGGGCATGCAGAGGGCTATCCCCAAACCCTGCCTGCAGCTCAGCCTGCCCCGCAGGCTCCTGCGCTGCACTGAGGAAGCCACAGCATGGCTTGTTCCCTGTCCCCATCGCAGGCAGGAGATACTCTCCGCTGTTTGACGACAAACCTCAGGAAGAAAGTGGAAAGGGTCCTACACAGGTAATTCCCTCTCCTGTCATGCAAATGCTCTCACCGTGCTCCCAGGGGAAGGTTATGCCCCTTGGTGCTGGTGGTGAGGAGAGTGGGTAGCAGAGCACGGAGCACCCTGCAGCCCAGCACAGCCACCACCATGGGGCTGGTGGGACTGTCCCCAGGGCCGCCACTCCTGCAGGTCACACAGTATTCCAGGCTGCGACCAGAGCAGCGATGTGTACCCGGAGCGGGATGCTCAGGGGAGGACGCACAGGGCTGTGGGGCTGGGGGGTGAGCAGCCAGCCCCAAGGACGTGGGCTCACTGAGGTGAGCTGTCTCCAGCAGGCGTGCAACCCAGCCCCGGGAGGTGGGGAGCGTCGTGGGGCCACGTGGTAACCCGTCTCCCGGTGTGGTGCTGCTGCCACGCGAGCCCCTTCCCTGCCCATCCCACCCTGATCCCAGCTCTTCAGCCCTGCTGTGCCCATTGCCCACCGGGAGCTGTAATGCTCCCCCCCAGCCCCACAGGGAAGCCCCCCAGGCCATGTGCAGAAGGATGCGGGCTACGGCTGGGCTGGGCTGGGCTGGGCACGCTCCAGTCCGGTGGGGAGCAACGCCCGTTGCAGGGGCTGCCAGCTCCTTGAGCCACCGCCTGGACCTGCCCCGGGCAGCTCCTGGTCCTGGCTGCCCAAAGCTGCAGCGTGCCCCGGTGTGCAGAGACACACTCTTCCCCTTCCCATCCTACAAAACTCATCTCCTTCTCCCCAAAAGCCGGGGAGCAGATTGTTTCCCCGAATGGCTCCAGCTGCCACATCGGTGGCAATCTGGAGATGCTGCTGTCCCTTCTCCTTCCCGGGCTATGCATCCCCACACCAGCCTGGCTGTGGGGTCTCTGGGGGTAGAGCTCTGCCCCGGGACCTGCCGCATAGGGGAAGGATTTGGCCCTTGAGAAATGAGCCCCACCCATGCAGAATGAGCCCTCAGATTCGCTGCCCTCCCCAGGAGAAATGCAGGTTTTTGTTCTAATGGGGAAGAAGCCGGCAAGTCCCTCCAGGGCAAAGTGGCGTCTGGAGGGGTGACGCAGACGTGCGCATCGGTGTCGGGTGCCCTGTGACTGCAGGAGATTGCTGCTTGGCCATCTGTGGAAGCGCCCAATTCTGTGAGCAGATCCGGCTCCTCTGGGAGGCAAGGACTCGGGGTGCTGTGCTCCCCTGCCCGCTGCCAGGCAGGCGGGGTGACGGGCTGTGGGACAGGCGTGACCCTGCCGTCCCCAGGCAGGCTGCGGTGGGAAGCACACGAGGGCCAGCCCTGCATCGGGGGACTGCGGGGGACGTTTCCCAGGCTTTTCGATCTTGGGGAAGACACATGGAAGTGGGGAGGTGTGTTTTAGCCCTTATTGGTTTTCCAGGCTGGATTACCCCTGTCCTGGCACAGGACAGGGTCAGCCCTGCGCAATCGGGGCGGCAGGACTGCCTTTCCAGCAGCAACACCAGGTTAAAGGCAGTCAGTCTGCAGCCTCTCCCCGTCCAGTCTGTCCATCCGACTGTCCTCTTTGCACCACGATTGCACGTTCACGTGCAGGATTGCAGGTATCTGCATTTAGCCCGGCTCTGCACCAGCTTTGGCACGTGAGCTTGGGAACGTCTCAGTCGGCTCCGGTGCTGCAGCACCCCAAGAGATGGCAAAGCTGCGCAGGCCCATGCCCAGCACAGCGCTCGGGGCTGCGGGTGGGTTTCTCCTCCGTTCCCTGCCCTCAGCGGGGGAATCGTCCCTGGGCTGGGGCTGCCCCAGGGAGGCTCCGGCTGGGCAGGTTGCCTGGGAGCTTCAATGTCAGCTCGAGGTGGTTTAGCTTCAACACCTTTAATAGTGTTTGTTTTCCTTTTCCTCTGGGGTGGTTTGCCAGAAGAGGGTTAAAAATGGGGCCAGCATATAGGGGCACACCAATAGGGTTTGGGCAAAATTTCCATCATTAGCCTGGGTTTAAATCCCAGACACGGGAGCTCCAGACCAAGGTCTCGGCAGCTCCGCTCCTTGGGGCCAGGAAGTGCCCAGGGAGCCGAGCCATCATCCCAGGGAGCCACAGGCACAGCTCACCAGCTCCATGCTGTCCTTCTTCCAGGGCACACAGTGGTTCCTGGAGAGGTGTGGGAAGATTCACACACCGTGCCCCTCCATTCCCACAAGGAGCCACCTCCAGGCACCCGCCACCATGTCCAAGGACGACGTGGGCTGCAAGCTGACCTCGGTCTACAAGCACAAGGAGAGGAAGCCAAAAAAGCCCCACTACATCCCAAGGCCATGGGGCAAGCCGTACAACTACAAATGTTTCCAGTGCCCCTTCACCTGCATGGAGAAGTCCCACCTCTACAACCACATGAAGTACAGCCTGTGCAAGAACTCCCTCTCCCTCCTCATAGAGTCCGACTGGCCCTACAAGAAGGGCAATCTGCTCCACCCGGAGCTGCGGCTCCTGCACGCAACGGAGACCTCCCGCCTGCGTGGGCGGCGGGATGAGCAGGAGACCTGCGACTCCTCGGCCACGTTGGGGGGGTCGGTTAGGACCAAGCAGGCCTCCAGCAGGGACGGCCACGAGGACAAGCCGATGTCAGGGGTGGAGATCCTGCCCGCTGAAGGGGCTGGTGAAGAAGGTGGCCCGTTCCAAGAGGAGGAGGAGGATGTTGCTGGCCTGTTGAGGGAGATGGATGCAGGGGAGAAGAAAGAGAAAAACGAAGAGGCAGATTGCCAAGGTGACCCAGCTGAACCAGAAGTGAACACTTTGGTCTTTGGTTTCAAGAACAAGAGGGACAAGCCTTGCAAGGAGGTGGAGCCCGACTTCATCATCACGGACGTCTTCTCCCTCAAGAACCACGTCATGAAAAGCAGGGAAATGGCCTCCCCAGACCTAGATGCTAAGCCAAAGCATTGCAAAGTGCCAAAGAAATGCCTGGCCAGCAGCGGGATCCTCATGGAGCAGTGGAAGCTGGTGGCAAATGGGCAAAGGAGGAACACACCTGAGGTCTCCCCAACTTGTACTGACAGCAACATCATCCCGTGCTACCCCCCTCCGGCCTACAGTGACTACCACGAACCTCAGGGCCTCAACCTCTCACTGCTGGGTATTAACTACCCATTAAACCCCAGTCTCTTCTCCTACCTGAGCCCCACCATGGCCAACAGTGCTACGACACACCCGCACTTGGCTCAGCTGCCCTTCCTGGCCTCCACAGCCCAGCTGATGCACCCACATGCCTCCCACTTCCAGCCTCTGCAGAGCCCCGAGCGCTCAGCCTTCCTTCCCCGCTTCTACTACCCCTTGCTCTTTGAGCACACCTTCGGCTCTACTGAAAGCAAGATGTCCTCCAGCAAGCCAGAAGCCCAGCAGCTGGTGGGCTCTGTCATGCCCACACCGCCCCACGCCAAACCTCCCAGTGAGCCAACCAAACCAGGGCTGCTGAAGGTACCAGTTCTGAAGACAGGTTTTCCTTGGTCCAAAGGTGTCAGAGAGGAGCCAGCCTCTGAGCTCAGCCACCCTGCCATGCTGGGGCAGGAAGAAGAGGAGAAATGGCTGTCCCAAGAGAAGGAGAGCAACCCAGCTTTGGGCCTCAACAACCTACGCAAAAAGCCAGCCACTGACATCTACCAAAACATGGTGGGGATGAAGGATGGCGCTTTTGCCCCCAGCAGTGTCCGGAAGACAGAGCTACCGGTGGTGACCTGTCTGGAGACCAGCAGCCCTCCAGGCAACTCCCTGAAGAGGAAGTTCACTGCCAATGGGCTGGATTTGATAGGACCCGAAAGGCTGATGCCTGGAAAACTCGGCTACCAGAGCAGGTAAGGTGCCTGTGATCTCTCTGCCTCTTCCTCACATCTAGGTTGGCCCTAAATATCATCTTCATACCCCATTGTATTACTGATCCCCCCACTTGCCTCTAAACCATGAGATGAGTCTCCAAGGGCTGAGCACAGTGCAGGCTGGTGGTCCATACCAATGCCCACTCAGAGCAAGGCTCTCTGCCCTCCAGGAACAAAGGACCTGAAGAGCCTTCAGGTGCATCCAAGCACCTGGGCTATGTCACCACTTGCTGTCCCTCACTTTCCCCTGTTTTATACAGAGCCAGAAGTGATGTGGTGTCTGTGCGGTGTGGACCTGTGCTCCCCAGGCACCAGGAAATCTCTTCTTGGGTCCCCAGATATCCCAGGGTTGCTGGAACAATCATTGTCTATTTTTAAACATACACATTTGCATTGCTTTGATTTGCCTTCTGGTTTCAAAGCCCAGAGGGAGGGTCACATTTCCAAACATTTCCTTTTACCTGGGGCTAGAAATGTGCACAGCTCCTTTTAACAAAATTTCAGTTCCTCCCCTGATTGTGCAAGTCCAGCTGTGGCTCCAAGAAAAATGTCACTGCAAAACCCCCCTGCTTTTGGCACCCGGAGGAGCTTTCTCTGGAGAAGCTCTCCATGGTTTTCTATCTCCACCTGCCTCTTCCCTGCTCTCAGGCTGTCTGGAGAGATCCCCTCCAGTAGGGCCTTCAGGACTGTGGGATGGTCATTTCCATCAACGTTCTCCAGTGCTCCAAGAAGAAGGAGAATCCAGGTTTGGCTAGCTGAGGAGGCGTCACTTATCAGCACCATCTCCCCAGACTGGTCTCTCCCTTTGTTGGTGGGTGTCACAAAATAGCCTGTGTCAGGGTCCATCCACCTCCTGGGAGAACGATGCCAGGAGCAGGTCCAGCCAGGGCTCTGCACGCTCAGACCAAAGCCCTTCCTGGAAGGGCCTCATGCTGGCGGCAGACAGTGGAGGAACCCTGGCTGAATCTGGCAATGCTGGCCCTGGACATACGCCCAAGAGCTTTCCTATCTCTTTCCCTACTGATTGTATCCACTTCTTCTCTGCAGTGGTTCAAGGGCCAACCCTGCCCACACCCCCAAGGCCCTGGACCACTGGCACACGGAGGTCCTTGCAGGCCGGCCTGAGGAACCGGAGAGGGGCAATGACACTGAAGTTCTTGCCTCTGTGGGTGCTGGCCTGGACCATGGCCTCTGCAAGCAGAGCAGACCCCAAGAGACTTCTGCCACCATGCCAGACTCTGAGGCCACAACCGTGCTTATCGGGGACCTGTCCAAAACCTTAGAGGAGTACCAAGAGGTGGAGAAGAAACTGTCTGATCTGGCAAAGGAGGACACCCCTGGGCAAAAAGAGCTGAGGGACCAGCTGGTCAAAATCCGAAGGGAGCTCTACCACATCCACCAGGCACTGGAGAAAGCCACCAAACCCCACGAGGGGCCTCTGGACCTCTCGCTGAAGAGATCCTCTGAAGGTCTGGAGAAGGTCCAGCAGGCCAAGAAGGAGCCCTGCAACATGAGCCTGGGAAGTGAGAAGCTCCACGGCAAAGACCAAGGGGCCCTCAACAAATGTACAGCCACCGGGGAGGCTGGGGATGGGGAGGGGCTGCCAAACTGCCTCCTCGAGGCCGAGAACAAAACCATCGACCTGCTGATCAAGATGAGCCGCTCCGAGAGCCTCCGGGCATCCTCCTCCGAGGCCCACCTTGGCACCGTAATCAAGGCTGAGGTCCTGCCGCTCACCATGCCCCCGGAGCTCCGGCATGTGATGGAGCCCTACTACAGCCGTACCACCAAGTGCGAGGCAGACTCCAGCGTCCTGCTCTGCTCCGATGGCAGATCCAGCACCACCCAGGGCCCTCAGCTCCCGGTCACCACCGAGGATGGGCCCCTGGGCTGCCGGGCCATGCAGCGCTCCCTGTCCTGCAGCCTTCCCAGCGAAACAGATGCAGTGTGTGTCCACAGCCCTCTGCATGCCGACCCCTAAGTCCACCTTGCTCAAAAGCCCCTGGATCTCACTGACCACCTCATGTTTCACCTTCCTAGTGTTCCACCTCTCCGCTCCCCCTCTTCCCCATGGATGGAAGCTTAACCACTGCCTGGCTGGGGCCATGTTGCGTAGGGTCCCAGCTAGCTCCCCCCGCTGACTCCACAAGGTGTAAAAAACCAGTCCCTGTCCTACCCCAATGTCAAGGACGGTGCTCCTAGGCTCTGCATGCTCCACAGCCTCAGCTCCCTGGTCCTGGAGCTCCCTTTGAAAGGGAAGTCACTAGCAGGCAAAAAAGAAAACTGCTAAAAGCACTAAGCTTTCAGCAGAAGGCTCATCCAGCCCTCTCATCAGAGACACTCAGGGACTTTTGCAACCCAGCTCCCGTGATCTGTGGACAGGGGAGGGACCACAGACAGGCTACCTGCAAGGCCAAGCCTCGGTCCAGCCATGGCTGTGCTCAGACAAGACTGTGGCTGTCACCTTGTGCAGAACAAAGACACGGTGGCTTCACCCCATGGTGGCTTGAGGGTCACAGCAGGGAACCAGATGCCCAGCTGGACTGACCCAGAGGCCAAGTACTTTCCGCACTGCAGAGACAAGAACATCCTCCCAGCCACAACGACAAGACAACACGGGAGCCATCTTGCCACAGTTCCACACCTGGGTCCTGAGCTCTCCTGCCAAGGGCACTTGCCACATGTGGGGACTGCTGAGCTGTGGGGACTTGTTCCTGCCCACCGGTCCTCCAGTGTCTGGCTCTTTCTTTTGCCTTTACACAGAAAGGACCTTCCCTCCCACTGCCCCGATGGCCTCTCCCCGTGCAGACACGATGCACATTCCTCGCAAAGGCCCTGATCCTGCAGAATACAGCTCCCATGAGCTGCTGCCCACTAGTCCTAATCCCCCAAATGATGACACGCGGGACAGCAAAATGGGTGAGATGATGCTGCCACAAACCCCACTGCTCAAGGGGGAAAGACTCTAAAAACAACTGTGAAGGGACAAACTTGGCTTGTCCCAAGCTGGAACGATGCTAAGCAGCCAGCCGCCCCTCAGCTGGAGCACCGGAGAGCCAACCACCTGGGCAGGTGCCTGCTGCTTGCAGGATAAGCATTGACCTTCCCGAAAGGCCACCTTCTCCCCCTGCTTGCTGTGGGCTCTTGCCTCTGTTGGGCAGGCTTGTACCCACCGCAAGGCAGTCGCAACCCCCCTGTCCCCTGTCACCCTGCTGAGCAGCATCTGCTCTGGCTCGGGACATCCCCATGCTTGGGCCAGGATTTCTTGGACTCCTTCCCACTGTGGCAGGTATAATGTGCTCTCCTCAGCTTGGAAAAGCCAGGCACCCTTTCGTCTCCCATCCAGACTCCTTGTTCAGGAGATGGTGAGGTCTCCTGTTAGCACCCAGGTCCTTCACTGACTTGACCTGGTGGCTTGTTCTTTGCAATGAGGGGAGTCGGGATGGGGGGCAGGAGGGCAGGACAAAGAGGACAGCAAACAAAGCCACAAGTAAGAGACCTACACGGCACAGCAAGGGAGCTTTAGACGCTGGCTCTTCTCTGGGCACAAAGTGGACAATCCTACTGAGGGTGGCTGAAGAAGGCAAGCCCACACGTGGGACCTGGGACTCCCAAGTACTTTGATGGACCTAGGGAACAGGAAGAGTTGACTGTTCTCACCTGATTGCTCTCTGGACAAAGCTTCCTCCTCATCAAAGGGGTTTATTTGTCACTCAAGGACTTTGTTTAGGGCACACAGGCCTGTGGAGTTATTGGTCTCTTCTCTCTTGAGAAAAGTGTGGGGCAGGGGGGGCATTCAAAAGGAGAGATGCTCGTCTCAGCACCATGGCCCTTTTGACCTAGCTCCAGGTCTTCCTGATGGGCCATGTCCTGCTGCTTCTCAGCATGGCCCTGGCCCCACAAGGCCCAAGTGAAGGTCATGAGACCCCACCAGAACAGACCCCAGAGCTTGGGTGCAGGATCCTCGATCCCAGAGCCCAGGAGAGGTGGCATTGGGCCTTTCTTTCTGGGTTTAAATAGTACTGTCTTCTTTGGATGCCGTAACATCGTCAGCACAGCAGCCCCCTCCATACCAAGCACCTTGCTTACATTACCCACTCCCAACAGCCTGCCAGGCTCTCCCCAGCCTCTTCTGCCACCCTGTGCCCCTCGTCACCCTGTGCCCCTCTGTCACCCACCCCTTCCTGCTCCCTCGCTCACACAGCCCTGGCAGCCGCTGTCCCCCACGCCAGCACCTCCCCGTTCCCATATCTCAGGGCTCCCTACTCTCCCCCACACCAGCTTCTCTGTGCATCTGTCATGCCGGGACCCTCATCCAGCTCACAGCAGGGCACCCACAGGCACAGCCAAGAAGCTGGAGCCCCATTTTCCCGTGACATTCTTCCCTGCCCACCCCACCTTTACCTCCTCTGAGGAACAACAAGACGTGTAGGTCCCTCCGCCCACCCGGGAGCCCCATCTCCTCCCAGCCCTAAGCATCGCGCTGTTTTTCTTAGCAGATCCCCATCTGAACTTCGGCACCTTGGAGGTCCAAGACACCAGAGGGGTATCTGAGCTCTGTGACCAGCAGCCCTGGGCTTCAGCAGGAGATCCGTGCCCAGACCACCAGGCAGTGCTGCCTTTCACCCCTCTTTAGCTGAGATATTGCCTGCACACAAGTCACCTCTCCCTCCCCAGCCCCTGACGCCATCCTGCCACCCCGAGCTGGGACGCTGCCCTGCTCTGTGGTGCCCACACTGCGAGCCGGGCACCTCTCCTGAGAGCGGAGCGGGCACCAGCAGCCCTCGCCACATCGCTCACAGTCTCCTTCGCCTCCACGGAAAGCCGAGGGGGGCAAGCGGGAGGTGGAGGCCAATCACACAGTATTTATTGTTCACAGTTTTACGAATGTACAAAACAAAAACCAAACCATTAAAGGGAGAACCTCCGAGCAGGAGTTGCTGCTGTCTGCTTTGTTCTCCTCTCCTTCTCCCTGCCTGCTCTGGCCGGATCCTGCAGCAGCCCCATGCCATGGCTGTCCACCATGGAGCCATGCTCTCCTGGGGTTTTGGAGGCTCAGGGTTAGCCACCGGCAGGATGTGGCCAGATGATGATGCTGGCTGCACGTGGTCGGTATTTACGGGCGGGTTTTGACTGTTTTCTTCTGCTGGATCAGCACTGGGACCCCACCGGCTTGTCCCGTGCTGGGGAGAGGGGCAGTCCGCTATGTCTGAAGGCAGTCGTCAGGAGGAAAAATGCCCTTACGGGAGCCATGAGGGTCCCAATTCCTCCTGCAGAAGTCCCTGCACACACACATAGCCTTTTCCTTTGGACAGAGGCAGCCCAGCTCCCTTGACAAGCTACCACAGCTGGGCCATGGGGCTGCAGCACCAGAGCCTGGGTCCTGGTGCAGGGAAGAGCAGAGAGGAGGGTGTGGGGTCAAGTCCCACGTCTCCAGTGCCACCCTGCCGCTCAGCCTTCGCACCTTGTCCCTAGGGGTGCTGGTGGCCACCCCACAGAGGGGATGGCTCCCCTCTCTGCCCTGCCATGGCTGTCCAAGGCAGTGCCCTGCCCAGGGACTCCTGCCTGCGGGCCACCAGGATGGGACCTTCAGGAGGTGGCCGAGCTGGTGGCACCATTCCAGTTGAAAAGATGAAAGCATTTACCTTTGCATTTAAATAATGGATGGGAGTTGAACTACCAGGGTGGCTTATCCAGTCTGCAATCTGCACCCCCAGGGCCCTCAGCCCACTCCAGCACAGGGCTCATTACACGGCTATTTGGTCACCCTAAAGGCATCTGATAGCGAGCCATTACCTGCCCTTTACAGCAGCCCCACCCGATAGCCATCTTTCTTGGTCACGGTTGACCAAAGTGCCCCTACTTGCATGTCCCCCTCACTTTCCTGCCAAGCCAAGACCAGTCCCAAAGGGCCAGCAGCCCCCCTTCTCCTGGGGCTGGGGGGACGCGGGGTCACAGCAGGTCCCTGGTACAGCTCGGAGCCCAGCAGCTCCTGGTCAATGGAGCTGCACAACTTTTATGGGTTTCTAACCCCAGGTGGGTACAGCTGCTCTTGCTCAAGTATTCCTTCTCCTCAGGGTTCAAGAGCAAAGGAGAGCTCAGAGATTGGGAGGGGGGGAAGTTTCCTAATAAACAAACCCTCAGGGAAGGCTTATCTCGGGCAAGGCAGTGGAAGGAACAAGATTTCAAGGTTCCTTGAGGTTGTTGTTCTCCCCATCACATTGGCACAAGGACGTGGCCCCAGGGAAGCTGAGAGCGGAGGACACCGAGGGTGGGTTTGCTGCATCCCCAACCAGTTTTCCAGCCGCGTTGGCATGGCTGTGAGCTCCAGCTTGATGTGCTGCCGGGATCAACAGCAAGGGGAGACAGCGCAGAGGCAACCCAGGCACCCCAGGACACGGAGATGGGGTGGTTTGTGGGAAGGGCGTCAGGACGTCAAGTCAGCCTGCTTCTCGTGAACAGGGCAGCCCCGAGCACGAGGGGGGAGCATCCCACAGACCCTGTGAAAATGCCGTGTCCCCCAGTTTCCCCGGCTTGGTAGCAAAGGGCCAGTGGCAAATTTGGGGGATAGATCCCGTGCTGAAACAGGACAGTCGCTGCGGAGACACAGTCCCTGGGCTGCATGGAGGACAGCAGGGGCTGCGGTGGGCATCGCCTCCTCCCACCGCACCCCAGCCTGGCAGGGGAATCCACAGTCCAAGGGATGGAGCTGCAAACAGCCTTGGGTTTGCCCACAAGTAAAAGATGGGGTAGACACAACCCCATGTTCGGGGAAAGAGGGTGCTGCCACGCACTGGCAGGCTGCTTGCTGTGGCACCAAGAAATGGGGACATGTTCGATGCCAGGCTGAGTTAACCCCTTGCACACACTGATCGGCGGCTGGGTGGGGGATATCCAAGTAATTTGGGACCACGTGAATCTGGAGGCCATGCCTGAAATGACAGGGGGAAGGCAAGTGCCGAGGTGCCCTGCCTGCTGCGTCTTGCCCAGCCGGCCGTGTCGAGGCATCCCACGACCCACCTGCGGCAGGGCCGGGGAGCTGGGCGCTCACTCGTAACGGTGGGCTACCAGGTGGAACCAGCTGGGGACGAGAAGTGGTTCCTGCCCAGCACAACCAGTTTTCTCTTACCCCAACACGGGCAGGCCAGAGCTCAGAGCAGTGGAAAGTTACCAAAAGAAGGGCCAAGGTCGGCCAGGAGATTTCTGAGCAGACATGTGAAGCTGCAAAGACAACCTGGAGCAGAATTGCTCTGTCTCAGGCAGGAGGGAGGTAATGAACTGGCTTTGCAGTGGCGGCAGGGCTGAGAGCTGCCCGTGCTCTTTAACAGTGAGCTGAGGGCAGGCGGAGATACCAGGTTGGGAGGACTCTGGAGCTGGGAAGACAAATCAGGAATTGCCCCCAAAGGGTCCCCATCGTCCCAGGGAGCCTGTCCCAGCCCACCTTGCCCTTCCCACCTGGGAAAAGGCATGCAAGGTTTTCTTTCTGCCAAATGACTGCACACCAGGGGGAGTCTCCCCATGACCTTAAGTAAGGAGCAGTGGCGTTTCCAGAAGCTCCAAGCAAAGTGTCCTAGAAGATACTAGCAGGGCCAGGAGAAACACCATTCTCTTTGTCTCTTCCTCAGTCCTCTTCTCAGCCTTGTCCCTCCCTTCGCTTGGAAGCCTCCACACACTAGGAGCAAGCAGGGGAGGACACTGACTCCCCTCGAGGCAGAAATGTTGTCCCCAGGGCTGGTGGCCCACCAGGGAAGCAGCACAGATGTGCTGAGACCTGACGGGGGGCTGATCTGCAAAGGCAATGCAGCTCCATGGATGGACAGCCCAGCCTGCGATGCCGCCTGCTCTCACCCAAACTGCAGCTCTTGTGGAAGAACCACAAGTCCTCTTCATCCTCCTGGGATCGTCGCTGTGGGAGAAAGAGGAGCAGAGCTCAGGCAACCCAGAAGGCATCACTCCATGCATTGCCTGCGGCTCATCTTGGATCTGCTGGTCCCAGCTGTTTGTGGCAGCAGCACTACTGCTCCTCACCGCTCTCACCATCACAACCGCTGTGGTGGCATCATTGCCTCCAGCTGTGCCCTGGTGACTGTCCCCTGGCTCTGCCGGGACACTGCTGCAGCCGTTCAAGTCTGCCACAAACCCTTCAACCCCCAGCAGGCAGCAACAGACACTGAACTGCAGGGCAGTCCCATGGGACTGCAGCTCCGGAGCTGCTTGGGTAGCAGTTGTATTCTCCATCCCTCCATGGCGTGCAGCCAGTGTGGGTAAGCGCGGAGGAGCAGCTATCCCATCACTTCAGCTTTAAGTGAGGAAAAAAGAGTACAAAAAGCTACAAAATTTCCCTGCTGCGTTTTCCCCCTGCCCGTCTGTTATTGCAATTGGAGGTTTCCTTTCCCTGCTCCTGGATGCCTCCGAATGGATCGTTTCCCTGGGTATTTGCCCAGGGCAGAACCATTCTGGCTTTGGAGTTGGATCAAAGGCCCACAGAGGGGAGCACTGAGGATTTAAATACTTAAAAGAGCTGGGGCAGGCAAGAACAGAGCTCTGACTCTCACTGGGGCTGATGCTCCCCGAAGGCAGCCAAGCTGAGTGGGGAGAGGGTTTCCCTCAGGCACCGCGGGCTGCTGCAGGGGGAGATCCCAGCTGAGGACGATGTTTGATCAGCTCCTGCCTGGCCTGTCCACCGCCTGCCTGGAGGCCGCATGCAAGGGGGCCGCACTTGCTGGGACCGCGGTGATGCTGAGTAGTGCCGAGGCACCAGGGCTGGGTGCTCCCCGCTGCCGCACCCTAGGGGTGTGGGGGAAGATGCTGAGGATCAAAGGGTTGAGAGGGAAGGAGGAAACGTTCCTGCAAGGCAGAAGCTGATTGAAGACCCAGGAGCACCTCTGTGGGCAGGTACGGTGCCTGGTACGGTGCCTGGGCAGCCCTGGCTCCCCCAGCCCAGGCAGCAACCGCTGCAAAGCCAAGACGCCCACATCATTTTCCCGGATCTAGGGTTGCAGAGGATCAAACCTTCACAGCCACAGTTATTTCCTCCGTAATTTTAGGTGTGGGGTACCCAAGGTTGTAGACAGTTTGTGTCTGGGTTGGGAAGGGGGAGCAGAAAGTGCAGTTGCTTCCTTGCCCATCTGTAGCTGGTGCCCACTAGCCTGCTTCATGCCAGCAGGCCAGCCTGCACGCTTCCTCGCTGGGAGCCGGAATAACCCTTCCTGGAAGCCCAAATGGCCCAGAACTGTCCATAAGAGGATGCACATAGCTTTGCTCCAGTAATCTCTGTGTCCCTGGGGTTCAGCAGTGCCCCTGGACCCCCAGGAGCCCTCCCCACTGGGATGAGAACGGGGCTGTGTTTGCAGAAAGCGTCTGTCCCTCTCCCACTTCCCATACGGCTTCGGGACATTGTCCCCTGCCAGGACAAGAGGATGCTTCGCTTTCCTCCCGCCAGCCTCCTGGAGCCAGTGTGGAGAGGCTGCAGGAGCTGGGCCAGGGTGGGATGGAGGGAGCCAGCCTGGTGGGATCACTGCCCAGCTCCCACAGCCCCGGGGACAGGCTGGTGCCTGGGGCGGGTGGGGAAGGGGGTGGCAATGGGGACGCTGCCACCAGGGCCAGCCGGGGCTCACCCGTGGGGCTGCTCCCGCAGGAAAGGGGCTTTGTGCCGGTGCCCCGCTGTGCTTCGCAGCTTTTGGCCTTCTTGGTCAGGCTCAACAAGGAGCTTGATGTCTCAAAGAGGATTAACTTCCTAATCCTCTTGTGAGCCTTGTGAGAGCAGGAGGCTGCAGAGGAGGAAGAGAGCAAGGGAGAAGCCGAGGCATCAGCTCAGCCCTTATCAGACCCTGGAGAATCTTCTCCATGGGTTAGCTGACCAGCAGCAGGGACTCCTGGGTGCCTGGCCAGAGGACAGTGCCAGGGCAGTTTTAGGAACCAGAGTTATTACAACTTTCCTTCCTGGAGGGGTTTCTCTGATGCCTGAAGAGGAGTTGAATTCCTGCTCTCTCCTCCACGTAACTAGGTTTAGGAAGCCCCAGCCCCAGCCTGCGTGGGGGACTGGGCTCTGCGAGCACCGTCCCCCAGCGTCCCCGCCCCGAGCCCCTGCGTGTCCCCAGCTGGGCACTGCGGGCCCTTCGGGGACAGTGGGGGAGCACAGCCGGGACGAGGGCTCTGCTCAGGCTGGAGATCATGTTTTCTGGGTGTGCAAGCTCCGGCTTCCCACCGAAAGCTCTCGCGCAGTCCTGGGACACCGCTTTCTGTTACACACACACACACACACATGCACACATGGTAAATTGCATCTTTTCGATAATTAGTGCCAATCATCCCCCCGGTTGTTAGGACAGACGGAGCCGCCTGGTGTCTGCGCAAAGAAACGACAAGCCCGTGTCCAGCCCCAGCCAGCCGGACACCGGCCTGCGCCCCGCTTCATCCCCGCAACCGCCCGCTCCTGCTCTCAGCAAACCATCGCAGCCCTCGGCCAAAACCTCCCCATGCTGACGGTGGCCCGGAGCAGGCTGGGGACTGCTGGGACCCTCAGGGCTGGAGTGCTCCGGCATCCGCATGGACCTGAGCTACAGGAGAGTTTCGTTGCACCACAACAATTAACCCTCCACAGAGGCCATCCATGTCCCCTGACCCTCTCCTCAGAAATGGAGGTGTGGTCCGTAGGGAAGATACATATCCAGGGAAATATTGTCAGTGGATGGGTTTGGGTTTTTTTCCACAAGTCTGTGAGTAGGTAGCAATGACATTGGCTTGTCCCGTGGGATCTCCTGCCCACACGCATAATGCCAGGCAGGTGCCGTGCCCACCTCCCTGGGCTTGCACATTTCTTGTGGACACTCCAGCAAGGGCTGCTTGCCCTGGCCCAGGGGAGGAAAAGCCTCAAGGGGAGAAGTTCACCACTAATGCCTGCAAGTAACATGCTCCAGGAAAGCCTGAACTGGACCCAAACTCTCTTCCTCCTGGTCCATCTCCAGCGCCAGCAGCCAGACCATGCCCCCGTCCTTGAACCCTGCAGCTCTCGGTGTCGGCATGGGCATGGGCTGTGCCAGGGCCCTGCCATGACACAGGCATCTCCTGGGGTCCGGGGGTGGCTTTCAAACAGGTTGTGACAGAGCCACGGTCCTGGAAAGGTGAACGGGAGCCCCAGGGCCAGGCTGTGTTTGTTTATCCTGGTGATGGAGCACACAACAGCGAAACAAAAGGTCAGACCCCGTTGCCCTGGGAGATGGTTTTTGAAGCTGCCTACCGTCCTGCTGGGGCTTGGATGGAGCGGCCGGGCGCTTGTCATGTCAAGTTATTTTTGTGATTTTGGCTGGTAATAGGTCTGAAGCAGCCTCCCGGACGCCGTGAGCTTTGGGCTCGCTGATACAGGACCAGAAGGGCCCTAAACACACTGAGAGAGGAGCACCCAGCCCCGGGGCCTCGGAGTCAGATCCCTGTCCTGCAGCTCCTGCAGCCAGCTGGACACCAACCCATGTCCTTCATCTGAAAGGCCAGGCACATGCGGCTCCTCCAAGCATCCCAAAAGGTGGGGGGAGTCTGATCCACACTTCATTTACCTTCGGCCCATCTGAGGAATGAACAGACATAAACTTCTTCAAGCCTTGGCCAGGTTTAAGGCGGATGCTTTGAGCTCACTGCTGGCCAGCAGTGACCAGCCCCTTGCAGGCTGGTCCCGGCTGACTCTGCTTTTACTCCCTGACCCTCTTTGCTTGAGCTGAACCGATAAACACCACTGTCAACTCCAAACATGACCTTGCCCGTTTGGGGGGGGAGCCAGGGTTGAGCAGTGCGGAGATGGAGAGCAGGGCTGTGCCCAGGAGCCCCAGCTGATCTGCCTCTTCCATCACCGGACCTCAAAGCCTGACATGGCAAAAATCACCAGTCTCCTTTTTGTGAGTGGGGAGGCTGAGGCACGCAACCACACAACGCCCAGGCTGGGAGCACAGAGGGAGCCAGCGAAGAAGCAGTGAGACAAGCCAGGAGCGCTGATTCAAGGCGTGAGAGTATCCCTGTCCCCCCCCAGCAGCTGCGTCTCATGCTATGGGTCAGGTGCAGCATATCAGTGCCTTTGCCTCTACATAAAAGCCTCAAATTGCCCCTGCAGCTGGACACCTTGGGGCTTTTCCTCCTTCTGCCAGGAGCAGGTAGATGGGACGTAGCCTGATTCTGGAGGAAAGGCACCTTCTCTCTGGGCATGAGACCAGCAGGGAATAAAAACTGCGCATATCAGCCCTTGTCTCACTGCTTCTGGTTGTCAGCACAAGGAGCTTTTGTGTTTACCCAGACTCAAGGGCAATTGCCCGTCACTAACAACACAATATCCCTCAGCCCCACTGCCCGGAGCTTGGCGAGGAAGCAGGACAGAGCCGGTGGGAGGGCAGTGCTGCCAGCGAAGGACAAGCAGCCCCTAGGACGTCAGGACAGAGGTACAAGATCTGTTGAGCTGGGCTCGTGGTCACATGTGTGGTCGTTGGCCTGAGCTGTGCTGGGGACAGCATCAGGGCCCTCTTTCCGGGCTTAGACCTGTGATTGAGCGGCTCAGGCTTGGCTCGGGACACACCATGAAGGGTCTGATGGCAGCTTTGGGTGCCCAGCGCCCGGGAAGTGAGGTGAATGCTCCTGGTGCTGGGTGTGTGGTGGCTGGCACATTGGCTCCCTGGTGGCAACTCACTTTCCCTATCTGTAAAATCCAGTTTCTTGTATTTTGAACTCTGTCCAGCTCTGAAGGAGGATCCCAACAAGCAGTCAGAGGCAGGTAGTGGAGGGCTTGCTACCACTGAGCAGGTCTCTGCTGACGGAGACACAAAGCACAACCACTTTGGGGAAGAAGGTGGCAAAGCTGTTCCCAGGCCCCAAAACCAGCAGAAATTGGATTCCCTCTGTATTTGCACTCATCCCCACCGTCGTGTATTTGCTCTTGATAGCTCTGCAAGTATCCAGGGGATGATTTTTAGACAATTGCCGGTATTTGTGTATGGGAAGGACAATTTGCACCCAGTGTGCCTTAGTGCAGCGCAGCTTCCTTCAGCTGTGGTTTGAGGAAGCGTTACCTTTGCAGGCAGTATAGAGCACGTGATACCAGGCAATCATGGGACAGAGGGCAATAAAGATGGAGCGGTGGCTTGCAAACAACTCAGAACAGCCAAGTGTGGCCATTATAATATTACTTATCACATTTAAAGCAAAGTCAACTTCTGCCTTTCCAGGAACTTTAATGAGGCCACGTTTCTCTTACCAGCTCCTGGCTGGGTGCTACAAGCCGTGCTCCAGCCAGCCCCTGGAGAGCACACAGCAGAGCTGGGCTGTCATCTCTGCCTTTTGGGGGACTCACTCCTTATGGTTTTAAAACAGAGGGAGAGCGGGCAAAGAGAAATTGGTTCTCATGGTGGCTCTCGCATCTGAAAGAATTGTGTAGGTTGAATGTGTCCTTCAAAGCAGTACCTCCCTTCTTCCTGATAAGTTGTTGGCTGTTTCAGGAATAACTTAATTTATTTGGATGGGGAGGGGGCTGCCCTTAGCAAAGACACGGGCTGGCCAAGTGGGACATCTGACCCATGTGGGAGTGGAGGAATAGTCATCCTCAGTGTCTCAAGTGTTACCATGGACTGAGCATGGTTTGGAGAGATGAGGCTTACAGAAAATAGGGTTAAAAAGTGTTAAAGGCCTGAGAGAAGCCGCTAATCTCAGGAACTGGAGAGGTGGAGATCCCATTCAATGTGCTCACACACCTGGTTCTCCTTTACACATAAACTCTCTGGCACCAGCCAAGCTGTCATTGAAGGCAATGGACCTTTTTGGCTGGTTCCTCCAGCTGCAGATCCAGCTTGCTGACTCTCTCATTTTTGTGCCATGGTCCCTCTTTGTCTTTATATCCTGAGCACGTAAGTAGCTGCAGGGCTATGATCTGGTCTCTGTTGCACCAGAGTGAATCCAGACTAGCACCAATACCTTGACCCTGGGTAGACAGCAAGCACCTGAGCTCAGAGCATGTCCCCAGAGATGGCAGCAGGCAGGGACAGTAACGGTCCTAACTGCTTTCCCCAAACAGGGACGAGAGACTTGCCATGGACTACACTCTGGAGACCAGCCAGCAAAAGGAGAAGCTTCTGAAAACCATCTACACCCTCCAGCTGAAGTCAATCGCTACGCTCCAGACAGCCAGCCCGCTGCTGAGCAGTCAGCGTGGCATGGGCATGGTGACACAGCACCAAGTCCACCAGCTGGTGGACAAGACCAAAAGCCTGTGCAGAGATCTGGACAACATTAAGAACCTCCTCCACTATTGCCAGGACGACCTGGTCCGGCGGATCCCCAATCCCACCGGCAGCTGCTATGGGGTAGTAAGTGGAATCCATTGCTCCCTGGATGGCTCCATCTATGTGACAGCCGAGAGTGCTCCTTGGGTCCACGTCCTCAGCAGCATGGGCCAAACGCTGCGGTCCCTGCCCTGCCAGCAAATGGGGAAGGAAAGCGGCACTTTCTTGCCAGAAGATGTGACTGTCACTCGGACAGGAATGGTGGCTGTCACTGACATGATGAATGGAGCCATCTGGGTCTTCAACCCTCACACCAGCCTCTCCAAGGGAGAATGGATAAAGATCAGAAAGATTGGTTCCCCCAGGGGTATTGGAGTGGACTCCATGGGCAAGATCTTGGTAGCAGAGTATACACAAGGCCAAGTCCACAGCTTTGCTCTGGACCATGCCTTCAAGACACTCAATATCCACTCAGTCCCCAACCTGCAGGGACCTCGCTATGTCAGTCCAGCACCCAATGGAGGCTTTGTGGTAAGCGAGGAGTGCGGAGACGTCAAGGTCTTCACGAGCAGCCGTAAGCTCCTCTGTTCCCTCAGCAGCAAATACGGACACCGGTTTGGCAACCCAGCTGGGGTCTGCGTTGACGTGGATGGCAGCATCCTGGTGGCAGACGAGCAGCGCCACACGGTCCACTTGTTCCCAGAGCATGGGGCTCCCATCTGCCTGGTGTCTGCAGGGCTGCGGAGGCCCGCTGGTGTGGCTTGCTCCTCCTTCGGGCACCTTTTTGTGGCAGATGCAGGGGAGAACTGTGTCAAAGTCTTTAAGTACCATGTGAGGCCCCCGTTCAGCCCCACCAACCCTGGGGTGCCATGTGGTGACCCCAGCCTAACACCCAGGAGGGGAGTGGGGCTGGTTCCACTGCAACCCCACTGAGCTTTGGGTCTGTTGGTGGGTCACGAGCTCCACTGCTCCCATAGCCGGGCATTGTCCCCATGCTCGACAGCCTTATTGGCCTCCAGATGGCAGAAGCAAGGACTGGACCAGCTCTGAGTTTCTTGGACCCACCAGAGTAGCTAAAGGAGGACTGAGCTGCTCGGAACTGGCCATGCATTGGTGCCTTGGCAAACTTGTTATCACCACACCCTTGAATCCTTGTGTGTTTTTGAAAGATAATTATTTCTCTTCCCCACACACCGTTTTTATGTGGCCATGGTTCCACCTTCCTGATGCCAGAGTATGACTGGAGGGGTAAGGCCAGGCCAGAGCTGGCAGCCATAGTCTATCTGGCACGCTGGGTTTGCAGCAGACTTCAGAACGGTAAAATGAATGTAACCCATTCTGTGCTGCATTCCTGACCTCTACAGGGAAGCAACAACTACTGCACGGAGCAAATTGCATATGGGCACGTAGAATTGCTCACATCAAGCCACATCCTGGGGCTGAGCCTGCCCTGCTGTCCTGTTCTCCCCGCGGAGAGGAGGGCTCAGGGAGCCACAGCCACTGTCTTTATCAGCAGAGGCCAGGGGAAGGCGGGCAGGGTGTGGTGGCAGAGGGAAGGGCGTTTTCCTCTCCCTCCCCTCCAGCCCTCAGCACAGGCACTGAGCAGCATGACTCCTCGGCCTCTGCTGATGTCCAAGACCCGAGTCCAGTCACTACCTCTCATCCCAAACGAACCCCTGAGAGGACCCTTTCTCCTCCCTGGCCTGGAACAAGCGCTAAAGACGATGGACACCCTGTGGTGCCCTCCCAGACCCCCTCTCCCTGCAGAGCGAGGCAGCCCCAGGAGCCAGCCTGGCAGCAGGGAGGGAGGCTGCATGGCTTGCAGGAACAGGGATGAGCCTGTCCCATCCCCTCCCTTCACGTGAGCTCCCAGAAAACCAGTCTTCCCCCACCTTATTTCCAATTCTGTGGCACCCAACAAAAAAAACCCAAAACCTTTTCTCTAGCCCGCCCCTGTGGGGCCTGTGCCCTCGCCTCCGCACCCGCTCTCCCTTTCCATGTGGGACCTCCTCAAGCTGCCCAGCATCCGCCCGAGCTCGGCTGCACCCTCACGGCCCCGACCCGCTGCTGGGTGACAGGAGGGAAGCTCCGGGGCGCTTGCATCTGCACCCGCGGGCCTCTGCCCGGCCAGGAGCCTGCTGAGGCGGTGGGGATGGGGGACAACGGGGTCCCGTGGGGAAAGGCGAGCCCCGGGCCTTTGGGGATGGGGAACAACGGGGTCCCACAAGGAAAGGCGACTCCCTGGCCTTGCCCCACGCCCGGGGGCTGGCGTGTCTGAGGGCTGGGCGAGCTGGCGTTCCTTATCGGCCAGCTCAGCCGGCGGCCCCGCGGAAAGGCGCTGGGGCGAGCCTCTGGGGAGCGGCGCTGCCGGGTAAGCCGAGGCAGACCTCGCCGCGGCAGCTCCGGGCCCGTGAGCTGCTCCGGGCCCTCTCCAGGCTTAAAAACCAGGGGGAAAGGGGAGTTGGGCGGGGAAGAGCGCCGGGCCAGCAGGGCGGGAGAGGAGCACCGGCAGCCCCGCAGCGCGGGCGGAACGCGGGAGCCCGGTTCCCGGCGCCGGCCGGGCCCGCCGCCGTGCACAGCCCGGCGCCAGCGGCGTCTCCGAGCAACCGGCGCCCGGAAGCGGCCGGCGTGGCGGAGCGGGCGGTAGGCGGCGGCGGCGGGCGGCGGCGGGGGGAGCGGGGCGCGCAGGCCTGCCCGGCCGCGGGGTTCTGCCCGGCCCCGCCTGCCCTCAGCGGCCCGGCCCCGGGGCTCCCTCCCCGCCGAGGCCTGGCTGGGGGTTTCAGCCCTTACCGGCTGCTTCAGCGCGGGAGTAGCCTGGGCCGGGGGCGGCAGCGCAGGGTCCCGAGGGCGTTGTGGGGGCAGCCCGAGGGCAAGGGGGTGGTGATTGAATCTGCCTTGGACTTGAACGAGGGGTGTCGGGGAGGAGGCATTTCATTGCTGCTGTCTCTCGGCCCAGCCGTGCCCTAAGATCCCATTTAAAAACGGTAAAAAACTGGATGAGCAAGAAGTCGGTGGACTTTGCAGGAGAGAGCCGTGCTCCTGCTCCCCCGGGACAGCCGTGGCCAGCTTGTCAGTGCTTTCTGTATCCCCGGGCCTGGTGGCTCTGAACCCCATGGAAAGACCTCGGGATGCTCAGGCGTGGGTCTGCCCAGCGGGCAGCACCCCTTGGCAGGGCTGGTGGCGACGGGGCAGCCCGCGTGGTGAGACCGGGGCCGTGTCCCGCTGCTTGCCTTTGCTTTTCCATCTAAAATTCTGAAATGAATCAGTCCTGGGGCCCTTTCTTCATTTGTTGGTTGCGTTGATGCATTTTAGGTGGTGCCCATTGTTGGTTTTGCTGCGCCCGAGATCGTTGCGTTGATGCTGTGTGGCATCTCAGGGAAAAGCTGGGGCCTTCCGGCAGGAATGAGCAGATCTGGAAGACCTTAGGCACTTCATGAACGTGGACTAAGCATATTGGTAGGATATTTCTGTTAAAATTAGCAGCAGTGAAACAGTTGACTGTGATGACATTTAAAATGTCAACTTTAGATGTCAAACAGTCTGTTGAAATGAATAAGGTAGGATGCACAACCAGCCATGGATTTGGGAATACAAACGCTGCCGCCTGAGCTCCCAGGCTGGCTCCCTGGTTACTACTGTATGCCGCGTTAACATATGAATAGTTGATAGTTTTCAGCTATCGAGATATTTTGTACAGCCTGAAAATTGTATCAGTCTCCTCTCTGCCATATCTGCAGCAGCCGAAGGGCAGATGATGTGCTTAGGTATTATTTAACCTGAGCTATAGCCAAAGTAGTTAGCTGCATAAAACTAAGTTAATTTAAAAGGTTGGGGAAGGTGTAAGAGGAAAAACTCACAAACTAGAGAAGATAAGGATGAGAAATGTTTCTTCTCCCTGAGAAGTTTTCCCTGATGACTGTGGCTATCTTTAAAAAAAAATCTCAGTGAAAAATAAATGTTTGAATTAAGAGTCAGTTGATAATTCTTCTCTGAAATGTCCAATGGATGGACAAACCTTTAAGAAGGACAGCTGTGCAGAGACACGGGAAGTCTCTTGTAGCGATACTCTCAAACAACTGTGACATCTCTTGAGGAAAAAGAAGAATAAAAATTCAACTTTAAAAAGTTATCTGTCCAATATTACTGGTGGTAGCTTTGGTAATTAAAATAGAAATACTGAAAAGCCCCATTCAGTTACTTATTTTCTTCATTTTTCTCTGGGTTCTTTAAAATATCGAGCTCAATTTCAGTTTTTAGAGTATTCAGTTATTGGTAAACTTCGCTTGTAAGGTTTTCGTACTGCGATATAGCTAAATTATCACTCAAGCTAAATGTATATTATTTTAAATAATTTCTGAGCATATGTGTGTATGTACATTCCCGACATGTTCAATCTGTTATTTTTCCTTTCAGAGCCCCTGTATTGATATAATTTATTTCTTTTTTCCTGGGAATATGTCTGTGGGTCTTATTAAAAAAAAAAAAAAAAGAAAATTCTTTTTCAAACCTAAAGCTAAATCATGAAGCAAATCTCATCTCACCTGATAATGTTTCTTTACAATTTGAGATAGGCAAGGAGGTAGGAGAGGTGGTGCAGGGGAGACCATTTTGGCTGGTATCCTTGGACAAACTACAGTCTTTCTAAAAGAAAAGCAAAATGTAGGGGATGGTGTTTATTTCATTTTTTTTTAAGGGTCAATCTAATTAATTGTGTCTGTTAGGTGATTTTCACCAAGGCTTCCTGTGTGTGTCAGGGACAACTCTTCAGATAGGATATGTGTTCTTTGTTGCGTTGGTGGTCTTCCAAAAAAACCCCACCAAAAAATAATGAAGTCTTAGCTATTTCAATAGAAGTGAAAAGAAGCGTGGATGTCTTGGTTTTCAGTCCATTTGAGTCTAATAGTCATTAAGCTTTGGTGAAAGATGATGTTTTTCAATTGTACTACAAGTCTTTGGTGTTTCCCATGCCTGGTGTCCTGCACCCTTACTGTCTCAGGGTGTCACATCTGCCATTTTTCTACCCTTCCTTTGAAACATCTTTCTGCTTCCCTTCCCCTTCTGCTGGAGGCTTCCAGCCCTTTGGGGGAACACATAATATTTGAGGTTCTTCTGAGATCCTGCTTCCTCACAGACTCCGCTTCTCCGAGGTTATCTTTCTGGTCAAGGAGGGAGAGGTGGAAGTCCCTCTGTGGCCTCCAAATCTCGCCGTGGGCTGGAGGGTCTGTGAGGCAGCGAGGGACGGTGCTCACTGCCCTCAGCACCTGTGAATGCTGTCTGCTTCCAGCAGCATGCTGCAAACAAAGTCCCTCATGAGCACCTTGCGCCTGTTTGAGGGGAAGTCTCGGGGTGTGCTTTGCGGTTTTGCAGTAGAAGGGAAAATTCAGGCCTGGGAAAAAAAACGTTACTCCTTGCAAACACAGCAACTCTGGTGCTTTTCCCATCGGAGGAGCGAGCCGTGCATCAAGGAAACTTCACCTTGCTGCCTCGAGGGGCTGACAGCTCATCCGTGAGCAGACATTTCGTACTGCTGTACTTGGCAGGGCTGTGGGGCTGGGAGTAGGTTAATCACTCGCCTTTGCTGCTTCCCCATTGCTGCCTCCATGCCATAGCAAATTGCCAGGTGCTGAGATTTACTAGATCAATTGTCCTGTATTAAAAAGAGAGAAAACCAAAAACACCAGGGACCTCCACGTTGCGCATCCTCTCTATGTGTTATAAATACACTCTGTGTTCCTCTTTCCGATTGACTGGGTCCCTCGCAGAGGAGCCAGCCTCGGGGGCCTGCGGAGTTTTCACATCTCTAACAAAGCACTGAAGGACGGGAAAGGACAACAGGCGCCGGATGCCGACTGTTCTGCGCCAGCGCCCTCCTTACTGCAATTATATTTCTGTTAGAATCCTCCACCTTATTTAAAGAGACATTGTCAACTGCCTCAAAGCTCCTTTTTGTAAAAGTTTACAAAGCCATTGAGATGTTTTCTTAATGACATGAAGAAAAATGTTGTAGATAAAGAACACTGATAAAGCAGAGGTGCTTCTCCTTTTTTAGGATCTTGTATGTAATGAATTAAAACTGCTATGTAAACTTCCATCAGTTAATGACTATAGTCCCTTTTGACAAAATTATCATCTCTGTTTCCAGATGAGGCAAGGGAGAGAAGAGGAGATGAGTGATCTGACCAAGGTTGTTCAGTGAGTTTTTTGCAGAGCACAGCTCTGGGTTCCTAGATGACGAAGGAGGTTCTGAAATTATCTGGCTTTATAGAATAAACCAATATTTGATTGTCGGTAATAGGAGGAGATATTCCCCAGAGGCATTATGGTGTGGTATGATGTAGTCCTTTCTCTAGGAAGTACTCGGGCGTATCCAGTGTCAGATCCAAGATCCAAGACTGGATGGATTCCTGATCTTGGCCGGTCCTACAGGCTGTGCCTCTCAGCATACCATTGTGAAACACTGCTCCAGGACTGGGAAAAGGGCTTTGCTGAGAAACTCCAGGCTCGCCACCCCTCACTTCAAAGACTGCAGATTATCAGGAACCTCCTAAACACTTCTCTTATTTGAAATCCCTGTTGGCTGTCACTACTGTTTTATTAGTCTAGTTCATTATCTAGTTTCAGTGCAGAGGCGAATGGTTGGACTTAGTGTTTTAAAACTTGACTGGGCCTCGTCACCAGTGACTTTGGTCAGCTCAAATTTTCCTTGCATTTAATCACCATTCTCAAGTTTTATTTCTGTGTTTATTGGCAGGAGTACTGTTCTTCCAAGATCGTTGCCATGGTACTTAAGGTCTTCTTTCCGTCATGCTGCTCCTCGGCAGAAAGTGGCATTTTGATCGGCCGCTGGATCTCCGAACAGAACTCTGCTGTTATCCTTGCCGTGGTCCATTTCCCTTTTATTCCTGTCCAGGTGAAGCAGTATCTCAGTGAAGTCCAACGGGTGACTAAAGTCAGTGTTTCTGTGCTTGGCTCATGGAGCAACAGCAAACAGGAGAAAGAAGAGAGTCTGAGTGAGTTCTTAGAAGACCTTGGGACAATATTTTCCCATGAGCCATGGATTCAGATAAGCAAAGAAGGAGACAGCAAATTCTGGAGCTGTTCTACCCTTCAGAAACACTGTAACAACCCTAAGGAGGAAGAAATCATCTTGGTATACTATGACCAGCGCAAAGTCATGCTTTCCCATCTACATCCCCCTTTGGACACAGCTACCTCCACTGACCACAAGGCAGACGATGCTTCAAAGCTCTCTGCTATCTTTGACACAGTTGCGAAGAGCAAGGTACTGTTCATGACGGACAGATACGACGATGGGCCCATCAAGTTGACCCACTGGCAGTCGGATGGTGTTGAAGCTAGTATCATCGTAGAGCTGATGAAGCAGGCCTCTGTGCCTGCGTGCATGCTGCTGACATTCCTGGTTTCACTTGTCTCTGGGATCTGCAGGAGCAGGTAAGTGATGCAACATTGGCCAGCTTATGTTTTGCATGGAAATGTAGTTCATGTTTAGGCATTTTCAGGGTTCCTGCTCAACCCCAGTGAGAAATACAGTTGATACAAAACCGTTCTGTTGGAAACAGGCTGCCTCAGAGCTGCTGTTAATGTTTGGGGAGCTCCATTGAAAACACAAGGCTAAAGGCTCCCTCAAATACGGCAGAGCTCTTCAAGGAGTGGGGAGGTTTTCTGGGGATGCACTGATCTCCGCATTTGCAGCAGGGGTAGCTCAGCCCCACTTCAGTTTCATCACAGCTGAAACATTGGGTTTTCAGCTATTCCGTGGCTGACAGAATGAGATGAGGATCTCCTTAATGGCTCGATAGCTGCTACTCCCTATTCCCTGTTTGCTATGGATCCCTCCACAGCTGTGAAACATCAGCAAATAGTGTGTCTAAAATCCGTCGTCTCTAACAGACGGTGGTGCTGCAACTTTGGCACCTTATAGCAGGTTACAGGGAATGCTGGTCTACATGAATCCTTGGTGAAATCCCATTGTCACGACCATGAAACTGAATAGGATGCTTCAAACGTAACGCGTGGCAAGTGCTTGCACTGAAGAGGAATTCTGAGCGGATTTGAAGGGGAGAAGCTTCTGCATATAAAACTTAGTAACACATCTGGTCAGCCTGCCTAGAGAGGTTGTGCCAGAGAGGGGAGTGGAGTTCAGGTTCCAAGCTGCAAGGGGACACTTTGATTGATGAAATTTGGATAACAGCTACTACTGTATTCATGGATAAATCTTCTCAAGTACAGCCTAAGGGTATGGGGAACGGAGTCTTTTAACAGATTTCCAGTTGTATGATACTGTAATAAAAAAATTACAGCGAAACTCTTCATATGCAAAGATTTTCTGAACAGTTGGGTTACACATCTTGGTACACAAAGAGAAAACTGTCCGTTTTTGGGCTACTTTATTGGAAGAGGTCTAGGGTCAAACCCAAACCTGTTTTAATCAAGGACCACTGGTTCCTGGGACTGCTCTGTAGACACTGACTATGCATTAATGGTTGTTAACAGTAACAAAGTTAATGGTTGTTAATGGTAACTAAGTCAGAACTTTGTGGTTGGGTAGAAGATTGGGAGTCAGCTCTGAAGGTCCTTTTTCTGGCTGTCTGTGGACTGTGTGCGACTACCAACAAACAGGATGATCCTCTTCTGCATAGGCACTTGGTCTCAAGGTCAGACTTGCCCGCCTTGATTGGTGCTAGGACTCAGACCAGGCTTAGAGTCAGGTTAAGCCCAAGCCTTGCAGGTCTCCAGAAGGCCACAGTCTAAGCATAACTTGGGAGCTCGAGCTCAGTCTGGCAGGTTGGGGACAGATAGCTGCTACCCAGCTTATTAAGAGCTCTTCTGATTTCAGCTTTTCCTAAGCCCAGTACGGACGTTTTGAGCCAGAGCAGCAGCCAGGCTAGCAGCCAGCTGTACGTACCAGCAGGCAGAATGCGAGGCTTGCTGTGTGTAAACCTAGGCTGAACTTGTTCTTAACCTTGGGAGGTAAATACAGGTTTCTTTCTGCTTTGTTTATTCACCCATAGTATCAGCATTATATTTACTTATCTTGCGGGTGTTTTAAAACATCAGCCTTGGAGAACAGAGATTAGTACCTAGCTTTATAACAAACCTCCTGCTTGACCTTCTAAGTCATTTAATGTAATTTTGTTCAATTTAGCATGTGATGTGTGGTACAACCTCCTTTGTGCCAAAATACACAAGGCAGGGAGGGTTCAAGATGTCATGTGCAGGTGTCCTTCTAGTCCCCTCCTCCCTGTGCTGGGACAGGACATCCCATAAAATAAGGTCTACGAGGTTTTTGCTCCATCTGGTCACAGGACGTCTGTCTTTCCCAGGTTTTTGTCATGTTGAGGGATAGTCAGCTTTGAAAAGCTAAAGAAAGAGATCAGTGATGTCCTCTCGGGCTGCGGAGGCTTGAGGCTTTTTTGGATATGCCACTGCTGTGTATTTGTGCCGGGGAAGCAGGGCAGCAGCGCTAGAAATGTCCGAAAGTGAGCGCTGACATCCATGCAAGCTTATCCGGAGCACTCGAGTCCTGTACATCTCAAATTAAGGCACTTCTTCAGCACCACCTCGTGCCAAGGGGTGGCCACTGCAATTCTCTCTTCAGAGGGACTTGTGTGCAGGATTTCCATTACCGCTGAAGGTCTCTAGTGTGCTGTTGGGGACATCAGGATAATTTAGTATTGAGGCAATAAAGTCTGTGTGCTCCTTTTCAAAAAAGTCCGTTTACAAACACCATGACTTCTGATTCCTCATCCAGAAGGGAGGAACTGTTCCTGCAGTTTCTAGCAAGGAGCAAAAAGGCAGCTGGGGGTTCTGGTTAATGGATCTTTAATATTTGCATGTGATCCAGATTTGGAAAGATTGCTTTTCATCTGATACCTGAAAAATCCATTCTCACTCTTGGAAAAAAAATTGAATTGGAAAATCAAGATTTACTCATGCAGGCTATGTTAATTTATTGCTAAAATTCCTTATATTTGGAAATACCCCAAAGATCTCCTGCTACTTAAATAATGCAATGACACAATGTCACTGGTTGGTTTTTTGGTGGTTTTTTTTTTTTTTTTTTTAAATTTGGTTGGTTTTCCATTGCACTTCTGAAAATCATTCTATATACTGTGTGGTAAACAAGCGGGAGCATTTCTGGCAATGCATAGTCGATATGCATAGGGGTAGGAGACCACGCAAGAAATATTTTTGGCTTTCTTCCTCAGTGCTCCTAGAGATGAGAGTTACCGTAGCACATCTTGCAACTATTATATTGAGCTTTTTGCAGTATGTTTGTATTTTTATTTAAACAAGTATGTGTATGTATTTACTTTCCAAAGAAAGTATGTAAGTGGAATATAGGTTGTCCTCTTGATGTTAAGTGAAAAGAAAAGAGAGTCAGTCATAGTACAGACAAGCACAGACCTCTGACGTGTCTTTTGGGCCCATCCTGTTCAGTCAAGGAGATGCGTTTACCCGTTGCAGGCTGCAGTGAGTGCACGTGTTGGGGGGTGCTCCTGGGGATGAGGCTGCTTTGAAAATCATTCTCACTTGTGCAAGACATTCCTCAGGCAGAAGAGAGCAGCAGCCTGTCCTTTCCTTTGACCAGGGGCATCTGGTCGGTGGGTGACCCACAAGGTAGCTGCCTCTGGCTTGGGGAGTTGTGGAGCAGCAATGGATGGTAAGAGACACGCGACGCTGGGAGAGGATGGGGACGCTGTCAGCCCAGTGAGTGTTTAGCACAGGGCCCCAGAGTCGTTGCTTTCTACTTGAACTGAGATGGTCTGGCAGCTGTTGGCCTGACCAGTAATTTTTCACCTCCAGTCGTCTGTACATAACCACACAGGTAGAGCATTTCTCCTTCCCCTTTCTTTGCATTTCAAGTGCAATTCTCTGCTCTAGCAGAGGTTTGCCACGGCAGAATTTGTAAGCACTGGGCTAGGATATAATTGGAAGAGAAAACTCTTCTGCACTTGTGCCTCGGTGAATCTGCGAACCCAGGTCTTTGAGATCAGCGGCCAGTGCAGTCGCCCCCCGTGTCGCCCTCCCCTGCACGGCACTCTTTCCTCCGCCACTTTAGATACCACCTCCTGACAAGTCAGCTGAAGAACAGTGCATTCATTTGTCTCTAAGGTGGGAGGCTGTAACGACGAGCTGAGTAACTCGGAGGCCTCAAATTAAGAAGAATGATTCACAGTACACTGCATGTATTTCAAAACCAATGTGTGTGAAATTTGAATGGGGAGGGTGAAGGGGGGACTTCAGCACTCCGTTTTTTAAGCTGACAAACCTTGCACGAAGGATGGTTGAAAGGGCTCAGGAGGATGGGGGAAGGAAGGGGATAGCAACCACAATGAACTGAGCAGGATTCTGAACGAGCCATACCCTTGTGATTTGTGTAAAATGTATAAATAGCAGCTGGAGCCCCAGTCTACCCATCCTGCGTTTTATCCTGGCCAGTCCGAAAGGCACTCTGCTGCTGGCTGACAGGCTGAAGTCCTCCAGGTGAAATCCAGGGAAGGCATGCACATGTTGCAGGGACATCTCCAGGCCGCTCTCACTAATGATCCAAACAGCTGTACAATTTCAAAAGCAAAGCAGGATACCAGGAATAATTTTAGTGTTTGGAATGAATGTAAACTGAAGGAATATGCCAAAGCAGTGAGAGAGAGTAGGTGAAGAAAGCGACTAAAAGTGAACATAGATTCCTGGACCCTTAATAAGAAACAGTGAAACACTGTGAAAATAGTGAAACAACCATTGTGTACAGGAAAGAAGTGATCCAGATTATGTCCACATCAGAATTTATTCCCCACACCAAACATGGGGCTTTGTGTTGCTATACCGCTACTGTACGTTCTTTGACCGGCCTGCGTCCAGTGGTGTCATTTTAGACTACACAAATCACCATCATTCCTTTCTTTATAGGTTGTGTGGTAATAAAAGTAACTCCCAAAAATAATTGAGCATCATTTAGTGCTTTTCTTCTGAGTCATAGAAAAAGAACCGTGTGAATATTTCCTCCCCTACAAGCCTAATGTGCATGTTAACTTTGAAACCTAATTAAATGCTAAATGTCATGTTATCTACATAGTGCTGGTCACCCTTGGCAAGGCAGTGCAGAGAAGATAGAAATGAAGACCCTGAGAAAGGAATTTGGAAGTAATAAAGAAGAAAAGGATCAAGTGGAAGAAAAAGAAAAGAGGGACAGAAACTGCAGGGAGAACACAGCTGTTCATTATACCAAGCTCACACTAGACAGAGACTTGTGGGCAGTAGTACTGGGATTTGTGAAGCAGTTGCACCATGTTGTGTTGTTGCGCTTTACATGCAACTGCCTCGACTCCAGTCTCCTGGAGACTTAGAGCAGTGTGCGATCCCAGTGCGGTATTCCAAAGCACAGGGCGGAATCAGGATTGCGTTCTGGCTTCCTCGGGAGAGCAAGACACTTGGTTTTACAGAATGGAAATGAGAGGTTGGGTTGTCTGCTTTAGGTGTCTTGATGTGGAAAGGCTGCCTTAATTCTGTTAACCTTTAAGAGAGTAGTTAACATCTAATATTCTTTAATTATGATATGTTGACACCATCTCTGGTTGTACAACCTTAGCTTTACACTGAATGTTTTGCATGGAGTTTGTATGCTGTACAGCTTGCTGTATGGCAAAAGCAAAAGAGGACATTGCTGTGGTGTTTCTGCAGGGTGCTGACGTTTTGGCCTCTGTCTTTCTTATGGAGCAAACTCTCAACTTGTGAGCAGCTGGGACATCGCCTGCAGCACCTCCAGGTCATCAGCAGCAACAAGAAGGCTCAAACCCAGACTCAACTAATGAGGTATGGAGTACGCATAAAGTCATGCATGTCCTTGCTCTAGCCCTGTCTCCTCTGGGGAACCCAAAACATGGATCCTGTGCCCGCACAGCACTACAGGGTCCTCACTGCACGATGTCATGGTGCCTTCCTTGCTCTACTCCCTGCTAGTTTGCAGATCTTTACTCTGCTCTCTGTTTATATTAATTATGCCTTTTGCCAGATATACGCCTTTTTCCCTAGCCTGGGAAAGGCAACTGGGATATTGCCCACGGAAAGCTTGTACTGCACCCATGTGTGTAGTGCTTTGTTATCACTACTCCCACAAGCTCATTGCTTTCACATATGCTGCTGTTAACCAAAAACTGCAATCAGTATTGAGTGGCACTTTCCATAAGAGCAGAACAGTTTAAATGGTCCCCTCTTTCACCCACTCTTTTGGGGAATCTTTCTTGCAGTAACTGCAGACCAGAGACTCCAACAACAGTAACAAAGTCAGTGTAACAGAAGAAGCAAACATGCAGCACAGTGAGTGGAACAGGGAGAGGCAGAGATCACAGAAAACTATTGAATGCCCTATGGCCATGACACAGCGAGTCTTGTTCTGTGTGGTTCTCTGATCCTGCAGTAACAGACTCCCAGGGAACACTTAAAATAGATTAGCAGATTTGAAGGCCAAAAGTAACTGTGATTGTTTAATCTGATTTCCCAAATAACTCAGGTCATAGAATTTCATTTAGAAACTCTAGCAGTTCAGGGGGCAGTTCAGCAGCCCTTCTGGGTATGTTTGTGTACCCAGAAACACTATTTATTACACTGACCAGTGGTTCAACTAAAGTATACCTCTTGGAAAGCCATCTGATCTCAAGGTGGATACTCCAAGGGCTGGTGCCCTTAGTATTGGTAAATCCCCCCTTTGTCTAACATTCCTCTTTGTAGCTTCAATCCCACTCCCCTTACTAAGAAAGGTTTTGTGGTGTGGCAGGCTCCAAGTGGCTCCATGTTTGGCCACAGAAGTAGCAGCACACCAGTGAAAGTCAAAAGATCTCTACACCGTGCCTCTTCAGTAAATTGTCCTGGTGTCCCTGGGACATTAAAGATGCTATGTAAGTGAAGCTGACAGTTGTCATTGAAACATTAAACACTGTCCTTCCTTTTGCTCTAACGCTGTTTCTCTTTATCCTGCGTGCAGGAAAGCCAACATCTTTGTCTCTCTGCTGATTGATGTGGCTCTGGGGATACTGCTGATGTCTTGGCTGTACAGAAAGAACCGAATTGGTCACCTTGCTGACACGCTCATCCCCATGGCTGATGTAAGTCTGGCCAAAGCTGTTTCTCTTTCACCTGCTGTGGGTACTGACCAGCTCTTGATGCCTCGGGTAGTTGTAAAGAGGCAATGCCTTACGCACAAGGGTTTCAGGGAGAGTCCTGTCTGAAGTCATGCAAATTGGGTCTCCTCAAGAACAGTGAAATCTTCAAATCAAGCCTGCAGGGGCTGCTCAAAAGGAACACAGCTCTGCTTTGCATGTGCAGGGAATAGTAATAAAGATGTTTACCGGAGGGCTGCTCCGGCTCCTACAGTAACAATTATGGCTTGGACAGAGCTCTGCAGCTGCAGGTTGAGTGGTTATTGAGCCAGAATACTTTTATTCTGGAGTCAAGAGGAAGCGTCCTCAAGTTGTTGCTATATGGGGCGTTGGGGGAAAAAAAGCAAGCTGTAACCTGAGTTGAATCTGATAAACTGCTGAAAAGTCAAACTTGATAAGCAGTGCAGCTGTGCTTGTGAAGAGCAACTTCATGGGGAAATCCAAAGGCGTTAGCTAGTCAGGATACAAACACCTGAAATCCTGTCTAAGAGCTCTGGTGTACAGATGGTAAACTAGGAAAACTTGCTGTGTCCTGTGATTTTTCTCAAACGTTACTCCTCTTGCCCACTAAGATCCCTCAACATCAGCATAAATTAATGAAGAACAAGTATGACTCATACTATCCTGCTTTTCTGGTGGTTCATTTTAGGTGCAGTACTCCAATATATCTGTTTAGTGGCAGTAAGGAACATATAATGTACTTCAGAGGCTGGGGACCAGACCACTAATCTGATGTTAGCTCCGTTTTAAGAGCTTCTGTGTCTTGGGAATACATGTGCAGCCAACGTTCATGCAGCTGCACAGCCTAATCCTTTCCCTGCCTGCTTTCCTTTCATTTCTGGGAGAGAAGGTGGATCTTTCCATTAGTTTCTTTCTAGCAGCTAGAGAACGTCTTCTCTTTGCTCTTTCTCCAGCTTCTTGGTTGGGATGAATTTTATTCTGATTAGAGAATTCTAGCAGCAATTTATTTTTCCTACTTCTCCTGTCTTTCTTGGGAAGAGCTCCTGGTTCCCTTGATGATGATCTGCTTGGTCCATGTCTAACCTTTTAATTGTTACAGGCCATAGGTCTCTGATCAATCTTGTGCATGCTGTGCTTTCAGAAAGTGTGTATGGAGTGTCCAGCATAGCTGTGTATCATTATTATTGCTATTTTTTTTATCTTTCATAGTCAAACTTTTAAAGATTGCTGCAGACACTATTCAGCAGCAATAGTAGGGTAGAAAGGACCACAATTCTTGCAATACACGTGCTCTTGTATTTGAGCTATACACTAAAAATATTTTTCTAAGTCTTATTCCTAAGTCTTTTCCCTTTACAGCTATTTCAGCTGGAGAAGTTTAAGTTCTCTAGAGCTCTCCCTATGGGATTGCTGTAAGTGTCCAGCTCTCGGAAATCTGATTTCTTAACGAGTCTGCAAGGAAGTGGCTTTTGGCTGCGTTCCTGTTTGCACAGGTGGCTCCAGGAGGGGTTCCATCTGCCCAGTGTCTTTGGCAGATGGATGCTCTCTGTGCTGAAGGTGTATCTGATCCCAGCACCTGTCCTGGATAGGCTTGCTTGTGAGAGTTGCTCCTTCGTTCGTCTTCCAGTAATTTAGCTCATCTGTCACTCAACTTATGCACCATAGTGTCGGTTATTTTCACCACGTCTCCTACATGTGTGGACTTCATTACCTTGGTATCAGGAAGAGCTGTTTACTTGCTTTCCTGGAAGTGTTAACTCCTCCTTGTGTGGGTGGCTTCGTAGTCAGTTGGTGCCTTTCTTCTCTGCAATATCTCCAAACTTATCAATTCAGGCCACTTACAACTCTTCTTACTTTCCAGCTTTACTTTCTTCTTTCAAGCGTATGAGATTGTGGACGTAAAATCATCTGGAGTCCTTTTACTGCCTTCGGTGGGCATTGATTTATATGCATTATGTGCAGGCCTTAAAAAATGCAGATCTGAGTGATCTCAAAATATACCAATGACTTCAGCATTTGGCGTGCAAGCCAGCACCACTTCTTTTCCAGTATGACAGCAAAATCTCCCCTTAGCCATTCAGCAGTAGGTTTCCTCTTTGCTGCTGAGTGTCCGTCTGGTACGCATTATTCCCATCACTTGGGCTTTCTCAAGTGCTTATGTGTTGCCAAGTTCAGTAACGCAAACTTTCCCATGTGCAGAATGACTTACTTTCCCTTTCCTAATGCTCCTTGCTATTCTGCTTCTGGTATGTCCCCCAGATCTGATAATGACATTGACCTTACATCTCCGTATCTGTTAGTAAATAGAACATTATATATGTTATAATAGAATTATTATATATTATAAGGTTATATACATCACCTTATTTTAACCTTATTGATTTGATTGATTTTAATATTGACAAACTAACCTTACATAATGTATAACCTTATTGGTTTGATTTATTGATTTTAATACTGACAAAGCCATAGCTGTGTGGGGGCTGGATGCAGTGCTTATGTTTTTTCCTAGCAAACATCTCTCTGGAATGAAGCAGATGCAGGTAGGTTATTTTAGCTCTCGACAACTGCCAGGGTCACAAGCTCAGCCTGCTGATGTGAGGATCAAGCAATGCTCCCTAGCCATCATTCTTCATCCCCTGATATAATGGTTCTCAAATCAGCACTTAGCTAGCAGTTGTTGATGATGCACAAGACATCATTGACTGCAGCTCCCACTTTCACAGCTTGATGAGCTGCGCTGTGCTGACTGTAATAACAAGTTGCTTTTGTCAGTAAATGAGGCAGATGTGATTCAGAGACACCTAGGGAGTAACTGGCGAGTAGCTGTATGCAATATGAAGGACTGATTTTTGGAACAGCCTTTCAAATCCAAGAATGGAAAACGTGAATAATCTTCTCTCTGTAGGTGCCCTCACAATTCCTACCCTCCTTCTTCCTCTTGCTCCCACCAGGCTTCCCAATGGTTGTCCTTGGTTTTGCCTTCCACAAGGCAGCCTTCTTTCTTAAAAAGAACTTCTTATAAACCATCTTCTTTCTTTTTCTCCTTCATCTCTTTCATCCTTGCTGATGTCTCTTTTTCTTAAGCTGTAATCTCTTTGAAACAGTTAAATATTTATCATCGATCATGCCTCCAAAAATGTTACGGGGGCTTAGAGATAATTGGATGTAAGTTCCTATTCTGTCATGTTCTGCTAATCCATAAACAAAGCAAGCAGAGAGGACACTTCGTGGAAAATATTCTTAGATGGTAATTTGTAAAATAGTATAACTTAGAGCCCCAAACGCCTGCAACAGACACAGGGCAAATGTGTCTGGTTGGGAGTGCTTTGGCTCTGCTTGCTCTGACTTGCACTAGATGCTGCACTCAGGAAGTTTGCACTGTGCTTCCCGGTGCCCACGATGCCCACCCGCAGTGTGCTGTGTGTCCTTCTCCGTCGATGTCACGTCACCGTTAGACCCGCTGCATATGGGGACTAGAAAGAAGAGCATGACAGTAAAGCAAATATTACCACAGTGATCTCATCTAAACCATGTTAGCTTTAGTCTCCAGTTTGGTAATGTCCCTACACCCCTTTATGAAACACTTCCAATTCACTGTATCTTATTTATTAATACTGGCCGCATTCAGTATTCCTGACTGCAACAGGAGAATTGGACTCCCAGTCACCTTTTCTGATGCTGCTTGCTATTGATCAGTCCTAAAATATCTGGCTGGAAAACAGCCTGCAAGGTTATGCCTTAGGACTATGTTTTGAAATGCCTTGCCCAGCTAAATAACAGCAAGCTAGGGCACCTTCCCAGAACTACGTGCCCCTGTCAGAATTTAGTAGCACCTCTGGGACTGGCAGCCTCCAGAAGTATTCAGTGGTGAAAAACAGCCTTGCTGAAGGACTGCTTTCAAGCATTTAAATATTTCATTAAAATGCCAAAATGCTTTTTCTAAGTTACCAATCCAACACTTTAAATATTAAAACCAGTCTATTTATAAAGTAGCTAACACTTCTCAGCCACAGAGGTAAGATCCATGGGTTCAAATCAGTTCTGACTTGCAGTGAGATATTTTAAGGGACAGAGGGAAAATTAATGAAATAACAAGGCATTTCTTTTGGATAAGTTGAAGATGGAGCTCTTAATTTTGCCACTGCACTAAAAGTAAATGTTTACCAAAAGTAAATGTTTACAAACTCATTTTGCAAGGATCCTGTTGGTTAATAAATAAAATGGAATCATTCCTTGGAAGTCATTTTTTCTTAGGGAAATTATCCATATGAATGATGGGGAAAGTAGGCTACAGTGCATCAGCTTCAGGTAGCATGTCTTGATTCTTCTGCACGTGCACAATTTGCAGTGCAATTCACATGCATGGACTTGACTTATAGGTGGGATTTTCAGAGGTAGAAGGCTTTTACTTCCGATCTCTGTTCATGCGGGACAGTGTGAGAGGTCACTTCTTCCAGGTATGTTCCCCACGTGATTGCTGGAGGTTACCGCTCTCAGCTGCCTCAATTCACAGCCTGGTAAATGGACTTCACCACTGATTGCAGCTTAGGTGAGTAGGTCAGGTGCAAACTGCTGAGGAGCAGAGCCACCCCATCTTCTGCCCTGCTGACTGCAAGGGAGACCTCCGGCAGAGTAGTGGGGTGGAGAGAGGAAAAACAGTAAATAACATCAGCCTGGGATTGAATCACCAGAAATTGTGAGTCAAAGCCCTCAGTGATTTGGGGACGAGCTCCATTAGGCTTTTTTTTCAATGATTCACAGGGCTTCTTTTTTACTGGGATGCCATGGGTATCTCTCCATGAAGCCTGCAGAGAGACACGATAGTGGTAGGCAAGATCAGTGCTATACAGCACGGTTAATCTTGCCTAATACACCACAGAGTATCAAGAAAGTTTGTTTATGTATGAAATACATTTCTATAATTGTGTTTTCTACCCTGCTGTAAACACATATAGGTTACTTGTTTGTAAAAATTCACTTTTTTCAGTGCACGCATGAGTGCACTGCCATCTTGCCCCTTTTAAAATCCTGACAGCCTTCCCCATAGTTAGGTTACTTGCTCAGTTCTGACTTTTTCAGTTGACTGTCCAAAGAAGTCACTTTGTGCACCAGCATTTGCCATCTATTTCAAGAACTTTTATTACACCAAAAAATCATACTGTGCAAGTCTATGATGGCCATGAGCAAACACTAGGTTTGTGTTCCCAGCCCTGTTCCATGTTTAAGCAGTTCAGCTTCCTCTCTGCTATTACGTTTGGGTTCAGTAAAGAGTCATTTGCCAATAAAGGTGCATTTCTGATTTAGCTAGTTGTCTGTAGAATAGTAGTTTGCATGCGTTTTTTTCCATTGGTTTGAAGGGTGTGGTAAGAATACTTGGGGGGGGGGGTAGCAGGTACAGTACACTGGACTTGTTCAGTGTGGTAGCAGTCTTTTATCTCAGGTGCCTTGCTTCCATGTGTTTGTAGCATGTAGCTGAAGAGCTCCAGGACCTGCTCCAGTGGCTAATGGGAGCACCAGCTGGACTGAAAATGAACCGAGCTTTGGATCAGGTTTTGGGCCGCTTCTTCCTTTACCACATCCATCTTTGGATTAGTAAGTGCAATTGTTTAACTTTTCAGCCTCGCTTTTCATCTCTTCCCTCCTGAGTGTTTAATGTTTGCCTAGAGGTGAATAATGAATCAAAATGCACTACTGCAAGTACAGACTTGTCTGTGAGTCTTCCTGCTGTGGGAACTCAAGCCAAAGTTGGATTCCCACACAAGGAAGTCATGCATATTAAATAAAGTGTTTGTGTTGATGCTTTGCAAGAAGTGCGAATCATGATAGAGCTTACTTACTTGGAGCCATTAGTGGTGAGGGTCCAAGGGAAGGCTTTAGGTCTTATGTAGGCTTTTGTAGTCTTTGCCCTGTAAGAGGCAGCTGATAGGATAGGGATGAGAAGTGTGGTCTCGGGATGCAAATTTGGGATGTCTTGTCACCGACTTCAGCTTAGTGCAATTTTGTTATTTCAACACACCCCTGTTATCCTTGATAGGTGTCTTGATGAAGGAGTATAGTCATGATGCATTTGAACTCCTCAGTTATTATACTAATTTACTCTGCTCCCCAGTCAAGTATGGTCTTGTTTCTGTGACTTTGCTCCACTTTAGTGATGAAAGAGACTGTGTGCCTCCACACTATTTTATTTTACAGAAGCCATATGGGATGGCTTTTGTGGGAATAGCAAGAAAAGTGGAATGGTTGCAGTAGAGGTTGATATGTGCAGTTAAAAATGTAATTAGGAACCTGGACACAAATCTAGAAAAGCAAATCACATGTGGAGCAAGGTGACTGCTCAGTTTAAGCTGAGCGTGTCCTCCCCTTCCTCACAGAGCTGCCGCACCTGGACAGAAACCTAGGGGGAAAGAGAGTTTTTGTTGGCCCTCCTAAACAGAAGATGGCATCTAAAGGAGTTTTCCAGTTTTACTTCCATGCTTTCGCGGCTATGATTTCTGGAGCAATGTTCTAGGGCATGGATAATCAGTCTTTTGAGAGTGTCAACAGGAAGATGCCTCAGTCAAATACTGACACTCTGCGATGTCCGCTAGGCTACATTCACCTGATGTCCCCATTCATTGAGATGATCCTCTGGTACGTTGGTCTGTCAGCTTGTCTGGGCCTGACCGTGGCTCTCTGCATCCTCTCTGACATCATTGCGCTTCTGACGTTCCACATCTACTGCTTCTATGTCTATGGAGCCAGGTGAGTTGATCTCTCTTGGTTATGTCTTGGATATGTTTGGAGAGGAGGGCCCCTGAACGCTCAGGACACGTGTTTAATTTGTGGAGCATTCAGTCCTGGCATAGTTCTCTTGAATTCACAGTTTAGCCAGCAGTTAATTTATTGCATTCTTTTATGCATGTAGAAGTGATGGCCACAGCAGTACAAGCAGCTTATCTTTCAGTTCTCCTGCATTTAAATATTTATTTATTGTGGTAGTGACCTTGAAAAATAAAACTACATGATAGGCAGAGCACAAGAAAGCAGTTCACCCTATCCCTTTGATTCAACCTTATAGTACTCTTTTCAGTTGTGCCCTACCCAGTAGTTTTGAGGGGAACTGGAGGAGAGGAGGAGGCAAGGGCAACCCTTGTACTTCTGGAGAAGCCCCGAAGTCCCTGCCTCTGCCCTCCTTCAGAGGTTCTTGTCTGCATTGTGGAGCACAGGCAGCAGGTCTGGGGTTACAGCATGGCTGTGACACCATCCTGGTGTCATTGTCTGGACCTGCTGGAGGGCCCCGCGGCCTGAGAACCAGGCAGAGGCTCTGAGGGAGTGTGTGGGAGTGCAGAGGGCTTTGGGGCATGTCCGGGGCATGTCAGGGTTACTGTGCAAATGGTGCCCACCAACATGCTCTGCTCCTGCCCTCCATTAACACGTGCTGCAGCAGGTGCCACACAGGCCACTGGAGAATCGCTGCTCTTGCCAAGGAAATGAAAGACAAGGTAATAAAGAAACTTTTGGTGTATAAAGTACAGAATGGTCATCGTTCCTCCCCAGGCTGTGAGCAGAGGGCTTTACATTGCAAACAACAGAAGAAATAGTAGAACAGAAGAATTAGTTATGGGCAGTTTAGGGGATGGTTAGAAATATTGAGGTAAGGTTTATGAATCAGTTCTGTTGTGAGCATAGGGCTTATGCCTGAAATCAGTAATGTCAGTAATGGGGAGTCTCTTCCCAACACCTCTAATTACTGGAATTTCTGTTTTGGGCTGTGAGGAGTGGCGTTGCTCCTCTTAATTGTGCAGAGAGTGGAAATAGGAAAAGCATTTTCTCAGCTGATTGCTTTTCCCTTGTGTGCTGCGGGGAGCCAGTCTACCTGCCTTGGCTGTTTGTTAGAAGTATAGAGCAGCTATATTTTTATCTTGCCACTGGCACCAAACTGCCCTTGCTGTGCCAGGTGCCCCCCATGCAGAGGCAGAGAGGGATAGCAGTCACCCACATCAACACAGCCACCACAACACCTTGCATTCCTGCAGCTGGCGGAAGAATTTGCTGGTTCAGGTGCTGGTGAAGCCTGAGATCGCCTTCTGAAACAAACCGTGGGGTGAAACGAGAGCGGGCATGTGTGTGCAGGCAGCCAGGGAAGGTGGGGCAGGTGCTCCAGCAGGAACACCCGCTTGGTGCCGTGTCGGGGTGTGCGGGGGAGTGTGTGGCACAGGGCAGGTGTGTACCGGCAACCTGGAGGAGTTGTCCTGGGCACTCTCCTGCCTGGGGATTGGTGCACTGAGCTGTGCCTGCTAGTCTGGGGGCACTCTGCCAATTCCTTGAAGCAGTTGGTGTTCCTCAAACCAGATTATTCTCTTGGATAAGACTCCTTGCCTCTGCTTTCACAACACTGCCTTGAAATCTGAGCAGCCTCCGCACCTTAACTAGGCTGGTTAACCAGTCTGGCTTTTGTAGCTCAGGCTTTCTCAGGCTCTGTTCAGCCCCCTAGATTGGCTGTGTCCCCCTTCTTTACATCCCTGTGTGCTGGGGACTGCTGCCCAGGGCTCTTTGTGCCTCTTCTCCATCCCAGGGGCTCTTTCTTCTTCTATGTTATTCCCTAGGGGTGTCTATTTCCCACCCCTTATCACCCCAAGCTTCCCTCATCATTGCCATTTTTCTGGGAGGGAAGTAGCTCCAAGTGTCATAGCACCAAGTTACAAAAGCCTAAGGAGAGGATGTGGTAGGGGTGCCACCAGCCATTTAGTTGATCTCTTCCCATTCTTATGGATGTTTGAAGCTGTGGTTTACTAAAGAAGGTGCAGGGGCTCCAGTCCTCTCCCTTGCCCTTCTGTGCTGTGGTGGCAAAATTGAATTGTATTGACTCAAGTGTGAGAGGTAAGACCTTGGCCACTCCTGCTGTGGAAGAGCTGTGAAGCAAGGGGAACAGGGCAGATCTAAACTGGAGAGACAGAAGTGAGCTCGGGGGAATACACTTGCTCCTTCTTTTAGTGCAGAAAAGGTGGTGGCATGGGGCTGGCGATCGCGGCTGCTCATAGGGGCCACCCTCCAGCGCTACTTGCCACTTCCCATATGCCAGCCTCTTCATCAACAGGAGCAGAAATCGAGACCCTTGCCGCAGCCCCGGGCCGTGGCATGGCCGTTGCCCTCCAGTGGTCCAGAGCTGTCTGCAGTCGCCTGCTTTGCCCATGCCACGGGCCAGCTGACTGAGCAATTAGTATTTTATCTGCGTCATTCTCGGGCTGATTTCTTTTGCCACCCCGAGTTCTGCGGCATCAGTAGGGGAGTGGGCGCAGGGGTGTAATGATGACAGCTGTTTTGTGTTGAAGCTCGGGAACCCGCAGCTCTGATGCACAGCGTCTTCTCTTTGCTCAGGCTCTACTGCCTGAAGATTTACGGCCTGTCATCTCTCTGGCGCTTGTTCCGTGGGAAGAAGTGGAACGTCCTCCGGCAGCGGGTGGATTCCTGCTCCTATGACTTGGATCAGGTAGTGCTGCAGCGCCTGGGGCTTGCTGCAGGATGCTGCCCACGGGCAGTAAGATCCTATCCTGCTTCAATTAGTTTTGAGACAGAAGCCACGGGAGGCTTTGTGCTACCCAGAACAAGTGCCTGCCCCGGCACTCTGCATCTGTGAATCTTCAAACAAATGCTTGGACTCTGCTGCTCTGCAGCACCCCTTCACTTCTCTGCATGTTCAGGGGGCCTAATTCTGGCAAGTGCTGAGCACCTGCAAGGCACCCTGGTGAACTTCAGTGGGTGCTGCAGATGCTTGCAGCTCCTGGAGCACGGGAGTGGGTATGGGGGAGGGAATCAATTTAAAAAGTGGTGCCCAGCAGTGTTGCCACAGTAACAGACGTGCCAGCGTTTCTATTAAAAGGCCCTGTTTCATTCACGTTGTGCTGGAGCCTGGCCCACACATTCTCACTCAAGCAGCAGAGGCAGTTTTTTGTCAAACACTGTAGCTTCTTTTTAATTTCTGAAATGCCACGCAGAAGTTCAGCAGCGCCTGAACTGCTCCATGCCAGCAGTTGCAAACATCACTAAAATAATACAATAATATCTGCTAACTTTCAGAGCCAGTGCCTCTCTCTCCATTGCAACAAATAACCTTGAGCTTCTTACACCACAGTGGAGGAGCTATTTTTCTGTTTCTTTGGTGATGGAAAAGTAAGAGCCTCCGTGCCAGGAAGGCAGTTTGCGTCAGGGCTCGGTCCCTGCGTACTTTGAGGAGAATTGGTTTGGCACTTCAGGCTTCATCCTGCTGCTCCGGAGGCCAGTGAGAATTATGTCGTTGGCCTGGTGGGAAGAGGCATTCAAGCAGACCTTAAAAGACTTTTCGGAGATGTTAAGCAACTGCAGCGGAGTGACAGAGGAGGGGAGAAACAACTGCTGTGAAGAGAATGGGTTGGGTTATGATCTATTTCTGGTTACGTGTGTAAAGCTGGGATGTCGATCCACCTCTGTGATAGGACTGTCTGGGTTATTTTCTCTCATAATATACCACAGCCATGATCTCTTTTTGCAGAAATGGCAGTGCCCTGTGTTCCTATGGCCTCTCTGTTCTGGAAGTGGTGACTGAAAATTGAAGAGTCAGATCCCTGTCATAAATCTGCATTTCTCCCAGTTGGAATTAGTTAGACTTATGCCAACTGGGTTGGCCTAGAATAAAAATAACTTTTTCTGTGGCAGTGGAGCTAATGACACCTGCTTTCCTATGGATTTTTCTCCTTCATCCTCTGAATATTGCTCCCCCCACCCCAGTAGCTCCAGCTTCTTTCTCTCTCCCAGTTTCCAACCAAGCAAGAGGCAGAAGTTCTGTGGCTGGACTGACCAGCTGGCTGCTGCTGCTGGGAATGTTTATCAACCAAATTTTGTCAGCTTTTCCCCAGCTGCTTGTTCTGCTAAAACAAGGAGGAACAAAAATACTTCTCAATCCTCTACAAAATTCCCTACCAAATTTCTATTTCTTTGTATTCTTTCACATTTTCCTGGTAAAAACTGACCAATGGCTTTAAAACTTGTGGGGATAGGGGGTGGACAAACAGCATGATCATGTAAGTCTTGTTTCATAAGGAAGCCGTCCTGAAATAGGAAATCTTGACTATTGTCCATAAAGGAAAAAATGCTGTCAGGATCCAGCTTATTTATCTTTCCAAAGACAGTCCTATTATAGGGAGCTTTCTAAAAAGGCCCAGTGAGGGAAGAAGTACTGAAAATATTCAAGGTAACAGCATTATTCACATAGGGGGTAAAAAAACATGTTAAGGAGTCTTGCAAACTTTCATTGTCTCACAGTTTCCTATTCTTTTATTTTTATTTTATTTCATTTTGCCATTGCTCTGTTAATGATTGTTTCTGTTTCTTTTTTCCCCTAGTTATTTATTGGCACTTTGCTATTTACAATCCTGCTGTTCCTCCTGCCTACAACTGCACTGTATTATTTGGTGTTTACCCTGGTAAGATTTAACCCTTGAAGCTAGTCATAGAATGTCTTCTGAGATATTAAAAAAAGGTTTCCTAGTCATTTACTGTCATCCACAAAGAAAATATAAGACTTCTCTAAGTGTCCCAGGAAGGGTTCTCACACAGCCCATGTAGGCCAAGCAAGTGGAATTCAGGATATGTGTTTGTGTTTCTCCAAAGGGAATTCCCAGCAAATCCCAGTCAGCGGGACAAGCTGTTCCCCTCTCTTTCACTCGGAAGTCATTTTTTATCTTTCCATCCCACGTCTGGGGTGACGGCCCTTCTAGTTTGATCCAGAACTTTTTTCCAGGAAATTAACTTGCTGTGTTAAATGCTTTCAGCCAGGCTTTGCTCAGAGGGTTGGACTTCTTTATTTTTCTTTTCTTCCCCCAATATGACCAGTCCTCTCTGAGGCCTGCCTGGAGCAAAATTTTCTGCAGACAGTGGCCATCACATGGTTTCAACATCATTTTTGAGCCTTCTCTTTTCAGATGAGCTTGGCAGCAAAAATAAACGCAGTCTGACAAAAGGAGGTGCTTTAATCAGGGGACAGAAAACATGGAGCGTGAAGCTCATTTCTGACTGCTTTGCTCTTGCTTAGATGCTCTACATGTGGTTTCTTCAGGCAGAAATAAGCTACTTAGTTCACTGTTGGAGAGAGAAAAAATTACATTTACTGTTACACAGTGATGGAGTTTACTAGAAATGGAAGCCTGAATTCTCCCTTTTAGACTCTGACCCTTGAAAGTGGAATAGCTCTCATGTCCTTGCAGGTCACAGCCTCTACAACTGCAGGGGCTTCATTTCAGTTAGACCCTTAAGCTAAGATTGTCAAGGAACCTCACACTGGGTCTGGATGCCCAGCACTTCTAGACATCAAACCCACTTTGGGAGGCTTTAGCTTAGCACTTTAGCAATGTCAGATTGCAGAGCAGCTCATGAATTTGCAAGTGTTGCATCTCCTGCCTCTCTGAGATTTTCTTATTAAACTGTTTCTCTGTAGCTCCGTTTGCTGGTGGTGATCGTGCAAGGGCTGATACACTTGCTAGTTGACCTGATTGACTCTCTGCCTCTTTATTCAATCATCCTTCGGCTCTGCCGATCCTACAGGCTCGCAGGTAAGTCCTTCAGCACTGCACATGCAGAAGTTCAAGGATTTTGCATTATGCATTTAATTTTGATGCGATGGGTAGCTTCTGAATAGAAAGATGCAGCGGGGGCAGGAAAGAACCTAAGGCTCGAGTCATGCACTTGTCCATACTGTTAACGAGTTACTGCAGGATGAGGATGTCAATGAAGAGAAATTTGATGCTGAAGCAGAATCAGGAGCACCTTTACAAAGCCTGTGGCCATTAAAAGTGACATCCAAAAAAGCACCGTATAAATGAGTTCATTTTTTGATTCCAGTTCTAGTTTACCAGGTCAGGTAAAACTTCTGAGAGTTAAACAAGCTGTTAACCTTGGGGGTTTGGGCTCCAAAACAAGCCAAATTACAAAAAGTACAAAAATACTTGGAACATCTGCTGTTTCAAAGGGCTGGATCTACAGTGGCTGTGAATCAATGGAGCAGCTTCAGTTCTGTGCTGACTTGACTAACTGAAGTCCTGAGCTGAGGTGTTTGGATTAATTTCAGAGCTCTGGGCAGATTTCAGATAATCATTCCCTTTTTGAGACTAATCTGTCACCATTTTGAAACTAGTCATTGTTTTTCCACTTTTGGTAACCATCAGCTATGGTTGGCATCAGAGTAAAGGGTCGTTCTGAAATGGGTTTAACTGTCAGCAGCTATGGTTAATCTAGTTAAAATCAAACAGATCTAAATTATAATCTCCCATCCATTTAAAGAGCATGCAGAACGAATTTGAAATATAAGAAAGAGCTTGATCACCACTAAACCAAGGCTAGTCATCAAGTGCAAAGGAAGCTTGAGGCAATTAATAACAGCTTTGTCTGTTGGAGCAGTGCCAGGCTCGATTTTGGGAAGGTAAAGCTGAGCCATTTTACCAACTCTATTGCTTTTCCATGTGTGCCTTCAGCAGGTTCCTATGAATTTCCTGGCAGAAACTTCTTAACCTTCAGGGCTGTCTTTGGAGAACAGGAGATGCTGCTGAAGAAAACTGACCCAGTAAACAGCAGGTCATAGGGTAGAAGGAAGTCTTGTTGCCCCTGAGAGATAAGGCCATATATTCCCATCAGTCTCGGGTTACTTCTCCTCAGTTTTGTTCAGCCAACTACCTTCTGCAGGGTGATAAGCCTCCACCCAGGCAGAGGATTGTCTTCGCAGTTGAGTTTGTTACCCGACTTATTCATTTGTTGGCTATTTGTGTGCTCCTCTTAAACCTTTTAAGAGAGAGAACACTGCAATGCCATGCTGCCTGCAAGATGAAGAGGCATCTCTGAGAATTTCTGCAGCCTGTGTTCCTGCCCCAGCACAAAAACATTTCAGTGGAGTGGTAACAGATGGAGCAGTTGAATCAAATTCAAAGGACTATAGAGAGTGCACGTCACTTGATGTCCTCACTGCTTAGGTTTTGCCTCCCTTTTCAGACTCAGAACTTGGGTAAGACATCCTCTGGCATCTGTTATGGCAGCTGATTTTACAGGCACCATAAAGATGGCTCTACCAACATGAATGGATAGCTTGTCCTGTTGGGAAGAGTTTAGTGCAGTGGTTAAGTTCAATTCAGTTCAGTTGTGGCATCTGGTCTCCAAGTTCTTTGACTCAGTTTCTGAATCGACGAAGTATTATATTGATGAAGCCTGGGCCAGGACAGATGAACGATCCATCCACACACCAGAAACAAAATTCATATTTTCTTTCCACACATCAGAAGTGAAATACTTTGGACATTAAAAAGCCTTTTGCAGATATATCAAAGCTGGTGTCCTCTCTGCAAGAGTTCTGTCCACCCAGTGTGAGCTCAAGAGATGCCACCTTGGTTGGGATGGGTACACTGTGATGTTGATTTAGAGTGTGAAGTGAAGCGTAGCAGTCAGGTTCAGGGGTCTCGGACTCTGCCCGCACCCAGGTTACCAATGTACTGTTTGATCGTGCACAGGTCAGTTCATTTTCTCTGTGCTTCTCTTTTCTTCTTGCTCAATACATAGATATTCACATCACAAACTCAGGGGCAAGTTTTGTCATGGTTCTGTAGGACCTGTCATGGTGGTGTCTCCATGATTACTGGAATACAAACAAGCAGTGAGTTTGCTTTAGTGCGCTGTCATGTGAAACAAAGCCAATAGGTTCATGTCTGGACCTCTCTTGTGCCATCGATGATGCCGGTGTACAGAAAAAGCAGAACCCTGAGCTCTGGAGTTGGCTGGCAATCACGGAATAGTTTAGGGTTCCTCTCTGCTAGAGTGATCTGCAGTAGACCGAGCCTTCCTGCTTTTTCTGTGAAGTGAACTGCTCAGACTCCTGAGCATTGTAGTAATCTATAGGTCATTCTAAAATAAATTTGTAGCTTTTTTGTGCATGTATTTTCCTAGAAGTTTAAGACTCTTGAACAATTAAATAATCTAATTAAGAGATTGTTGGCTTGCAGCTGCAGAAGGGAAGTGTGTGGCCATGACCTACAGAAACAGTATTTTCTGGGCTAATGGACTGTTCCTAGGATAAGGCTCCAGCATGCTCGACCACGTACCTGAAACTTCAGTGCCCACTTGCTTCTGTCTCTCTCTGACAAATTGCCTGCCTGAAAAGCAGTTCCTGGAATGGCTTGGACACTTCCTCGTAGCCGAAACTCAACAAATCATGTTGAACACTTTTTTTCATCCAGCACATTTGCTTATTGAGACCCAGAGTACTCAAACATCTTTTTGAAGCCATTGGGGAAGCCCATGTTTCAATATAACCCAGCAAAACACAGATAAATCCTTCCTGTCTTATACAAAAAAGGTTTTATGATTTGAGGAGACACTTTAAACCAGAGCATCTGCTAGACAAGAGCGTTCTCTCCCAGAAGGAGTAAACTGTGTAATTTTAATTAATTCAACTTATTTCAAAGAGAAAATGTTTTGTTTTTTTCAATGTGTAAGAGTCATGTAGATACTAAAGTGATGGGGCTTACACAGATGAATAGTTTTATTTCTATTTGTACTCCTGAATCACTGTTTGATCTGTGGCAGATCACTTCATTACTCTTGCCTCATCTTCTTACCTGTGGAAAGGAATAATAGGGGCACACTTGGCTGGTACAGGTTTGCAGAAGATGGATTGGTTTTATTTCTGTGAAGTGATTCAAGATCTTTCAATGAAAAATGCCTCTCTAGTCCTAGTTGTTACCTTTGTTTGAAACATTACATTAAATGTTCATGTGCAGTATGCCACCACTGGAATCCAAAATCTTTCCTATTTATCTTTAAGTATTGGGAATGTGGCAAGTCCAAGAGGAAATATAAAAGTGGCAGGTTTGATGGGGTTAGTAGTGTGTTAAAAACATATGAATGCTGGGATTAATAGGCAGCGATTGCTTTGAAATGTCTTTAATGCCTCTAGGCCAGCCACTTTCCTCCCTTAGTCTGAAAGACGGAGAGATTTGCAAATGTGCTGTATCCACATGAGCACACATTAAAGGTGTTAACATGCTGCCTGCTGTTAACATGGAGTTCCCATTCTGATGGAAGTTTGGGAAAAGAGAAAGATTTTTCCAGTCCCTTTGTCATCATCAGGTCTGGCTGTCTGATTTCTGGGCTTTGTACTTTCCTTAGGACTGCGTTTTCAAGCTGGAAGTCAGAGGGCTGCTTTTAATGGAGCTGAGAGAAACGCATTGTTTGTCATTACGCTTAAAACCACTATAGAGAGAATCTGTGCTTCCTGTTGAAAATGTGTAAGGGTTCGCAAATCAAGAAAGGTTGAAGACTCCATTTCTAGGAAATCGGTGCTCAGCCAACAGAGCTGAACAGCAAATGGCATGGGCTTTTCTCCAGCATGGATTTGGTTTCCTGGTTTTGTTTCTTTTCAGCTGGTGTGAAGTTCAGAGTCCTTGAGCAGCGGGATGGAAAACCTCTTCGACTCCTTATGCAGGTAAGGCACTTGTGCCCTCCGTGACATTTTCTGCTGCAGGCTTCGCCTCAGACTGACCCCAAGGTCCTTCTCTCTTCTGTAGCAGTTCTGAGACTGGTCCCACTGAAAGGCCCCACTTAAAAAATTTCAGCTGTGAAACGCTGAAACAAGGGAAATACATTTCACATTGCAGTGACTGGCTGCTGCTTTCTCTTCTTTTTAATACCCTGCTTGAGTCCTCCATTTAGAGAAAATGCAGTGTCTTGTATGGTGTGAAATGAAATGTGGAAGATGGGAGAAACATGGAGCTCTGTTACTTCTGGAATTAAGACTTCACGTCATTATCACCTTGCTTCCTGGCTCTGGGCAGCTTCACCTTAATAATTGCTGAACACTGAGAGAAGCAAAAGAAAGCAGCTAAACTATCCAGAATGAAAGACACTTAAGGTCTTGTAAAAGGTCTTCCCCTCCAGATGTGCTGAAAAGTCTTAGCTGCTCCACGATGCCGGCAGGATGAGTGCGTGGGCGAGACAAGAGAGGGAAGGGCCTCCTGTTATTCTCCTGAGTTGCTCTGGCAAGGTGCACAGACAAAGGTTACCTGTGCTTTGTAACCTCGCATTTTCATGCTCTGTCATCAGAGATACTAAAGGAAATATTTTTCTAAAAGAAACGATGTGATGGTAGCAGTGAAGTTCTCATTACGCTTTCAGGAGTGATTGTGAAATTTCCATTTCCTGACTTTGCGGGAGTGCTGCCATATCACAGAGGCGCTTTTCTTGCTCTTTGCATCCTAGGAGGAGAGTCTGCAAGTAGCGTATAGAATTTATAAAAAACACTTGGACGCTGGGGGAGTGTGTGGGAAGGAATTAGCTGCAGCTTCCCAGTTCTTTTGCTTTTTCCATCACCAGTCCAGCCCCAGCCCTGTTTCAGCAGAGATCAGATTAGCACGCAACCAGCACACCAGCTAGCAGCGATTCAAAAGGGAATCCCTTCAACAGATGTCTTCTAGGGCAAAACTAGCATTTCCTAAGCATGCTGTCTTCCCAGTTCCTGTGCTTCAGTAGGGTAGTGGTGTAAGAACCAAAATTTGTCATTCTCCGTGGCCAGAAGACTCCATAAAAAGGAAACCGAACACCAGAGATGAGGCACAGGAGCTGCTGAGCAGAGAATTTGGCATCACTGTGTTTGTGAGATGAGGCGGATAGCTTCTCCAGAGGAAAAAGATCATGACTTAGAGAGCAGAGGCAGTGAGTCATATGAATATGATGAATTTTCCTTGGACCACTGCAGAAAGATCCTTCTGCTATCTAGAATATAGCATAAGTCATCATACCAAGAGGTGGAAGTGCTTTAGTGGATGTCTCTCTTGGCCTTCTGAGCAGAGAGTCAGTAAAGGCACTTTTTTGCTCCCTTTGTGCTGGTGGAAATGAAAAATGGGCTCGTGTCAGAAATCCTGCTGAATATACCGCTTTCTGATAAGTCTTTTGAGAGGACAATCCAAACAGCCTATTTTTAAGTGACATGCTAAAATTCTTATTTATGGTACATGATGATGTTCCTTTCTGAAATTTCACTGTGGCTTTGTCCCCTCCCCATATGGTAGCCCTCTGGAGCCATGCTTGATGGAAGTAAGGCTGTATGCATCTAACTATGCCCAAAACGATTTAAGCTATAGGTGACTGATACATTCACAGCTGTCCTTTGGGGCGCTGGTAATGCATTAGAAATCAATAATGCTGGTTTTGAGCATTCACATTCAGCTTGTGGTTCAGGCGAGTGATTATTTTTTATTTTTAAGATAGTGCCACTGGAATGCAAAGTCCAGACACAGGCAGGCAGAGGGTGGGGGATGATATTTCCATTCCAAATGCTACTTAATTTTCTCCAGGAAGTTTTACATAGTTCAGTATTTTCATTGGTGTTTAAAATCGTTTATTTTGGTGTACAAGAAGAAATATTTCTGGCAGTGTGGCTCAGCTGAACTGATAGCCCAGTGAGAAGACACGATGAGTTTGATTCATCTGTATACCTTCTGCTAGAAGTGTCATCTTTCACAGCAATTGCTTTGAAAAGGGTTAAGCAAAAGAGGAAGGGAAAAGGGAACAGCTCCATTATGAAACAAAGGATGTATATTATATCAGGGTATATTGTAGCTTTGGACGACAGAAATTGCATAAAAGGAACCCATATTGCCATTTCCCTCATAAGCGGTTGCTTTTGTTTTGCTTGTTTGTTTCCATTTATAATAGGAGAGGCAGGCGCATAGATCGCGCTGGGCGTCAAACCACCTCTTGTTATTTCTCAGTAGGCTAGTGTTACCGCTCGGTATCACCACTCTGCCTAGGGATGATTTTCAGCGAGAAATGTTGTGTCCAAACCTTCCAGCCCACGTAGCTAATAGTCAAAGGAACATACACTGTGTATCTGCCTTCTATAGCAGCAGTTCCTATCCTCCCCCAGCATGTTTGCACTTAAAACATACTGGTTTGCCTACAGCTGAGGAAATAGGCAGAAATAGTTACTCAAGTTTTACTGTTGTTTGTTTTGGGGGCAGGTTTCTTTGGTCTTTTTTTTTTCTATTTTTTTCTTTTTTTTAGCTAACTGTCTATGACCACAATGCAATGAGGTTGGCTATAGTCATGCAGAATGTCCCATAGCTGCTGTGGTCGATGCTCGGCCTTTAGGCTGTAGAATGTGTTTGAAATATGAGCTGTGTGAGTTTGGGTTAGACATACCTCAGGTGGTATGAGCTCCGCTCTTGCGTTTCTGGTACAAATGTTCATTTTGATTGCATTCAGAACTAGCTTCCCGTGAATCTGTTTGGGACCTATTTAATATCTGCTAACGAGCCAGTGTCCCGCAGCTGGACCAGGCTGGGTCTGGCTGTTCTTTGGCTTCCCTCAGCTGGTGCGAGCTGCTGGCCTGGCCTTTTTCCTAAACTTCATAGGAATGCTTCTGTGTACAGGCATTTTCTCGTTCTGCTTCAGCAATGTTGTATTTTGAAACTAATTTGACAAAGGTCTCCAGGATTAATTCTGATGAACTCTTTGCTTAATCACCCTTTCCCAGAGCTCCGTCTTTGTAGGCACTCTGAGTTCATCCTCCCTCTCTCCATGAGCACCAGACAGCTGAAGCAAACTGGTGGTATAGGCAGACTCCCAGAAAACCAGTTGCTCTTCAGTGGACGAAAGAAATACTCAGCTTTTGACAAAGTAGTGACTGTCTGCGTGGTTTTTCTGTCTCTCTGTCCTTTTTGTGGCTGGATATTCTACTGTGAATTATAGTCTCCTTTCACGCAGCTGCTTGGTTGGTTCCAGCATAGCTGGACCCTTTCACTAGAGGAGGATGTCCTTCCATTTCTCCCTACTGTCCAAGCTTCCTCTAGCTCTGTGAGTCTCCTCACCTTCGCATCTCTCGTGGTCTGTTTTCTGAGATCCACCATTTCTGTGTAATCTGTTTATGCTTTTGGAGACAATCTATTGCTGTGCATCCTTTTCATGCATTCGATCTTGACCAGACTGGATCAACCCTCTGGACTTCACCTATCCCTCTACCCTGAAATGCTTCACTGGAATGAGGTTTTCCAAGGTCTAACACGCTTCTGTCACCCCTTGTCCAGCTAACATGTCTGTCTGCCTCCCCCATCTTCCAAAAGACCAATACAGCAACTTTGTGACCATAATCAGAGGCCACGAGCTTTCGTAGGCAGAGACTCCAGGCCATGGTCATTCTTGGGATGGTGATTGAAATCAAATTGAAAAACATGAACTCAGCCAAGGAGACTTAATCTAAAATGGTAATGAGCAGCCCTGCGTGGCATTGTGTGGTACGCATCCTGTTCTGCTTGGTCTCGATTCCACTGGGTGGATATCGGGTGATACCAGGTTTAGCTTAAAGCATAGCTGTGGGCTGAGGGCTTAGCACATGAAAGCAGTAGGCCCGTGAAAGATATGGCTTAACTGGCACATTATAGAGGAGTTCCTAAGAGCCGTAGTGGAGCCCAACGGAGCGTTGCTGCCTGCGGCGGGAGGCCCCCATCTCTCCAACCACTGCAGCCTCCTAACGCAACAAGGCAGCAGTTCCACACCCTTGTGTAATGAGCATCACTCTCAAATCCTGCTGGTGTGTGCATCTGCTTCTCTGCTTGAAAATGATTCTAATAATATTCCTTGCCAAGCTCCATTTGTTAATGTTTTGGGATGTTATAGAAGACTAAACAGCTTTAGCTAGCCAGAGAGGGATTTTGATGCATTGTGAGTAGCAGTATTGATGTCTTAACAGCGGCCAGGGCTATGCAAAAGTTGCACTTGCCCTCCTCAGCTGCCTGTGTTTCTTACTACAACACATTTTCATTGCTGCTATCCCTCTTTCTCCTCCTCATAGATCAACCCTCTATCATATGGCAGTGTGGTACAGACATACAGGCTGCCAACCTACAGCTGTTACCCTAAGGATTCCTGGGCATCTCTCTGCAAGAAGCTGTTCCTTGGAGAGCTAATCTACCCTTGGAAACACAAAGGAGAGAAACAGGACTAAAGACAGCAAAAGAGCTTGAAAGACTTGGTCAGAAGAACATACTGAATCCTAATGCTTTTGGACCAAAGGCATCTCAGAGCCAGCAGCTGCTGGATCCCTTTAATTAGATTTTGGTAACATGGGAGGGGCTGAATTTTTAAAGGCATGTATTTTTAAACATTATTTTTCAACTTTCCTCTTCCCCTACACTGTGTTTGTGTAATATGCTAATGTTTATTTTTGAAGCAAAAGGTTAAACCCATCAGTGCCTCATGGAACCAGCATTTAGTCTCATCGAGGAGGTACCTCCCGAATGGTTTGATGTATATATCCTTCCGCGTAAGCTCCCAGGGCCATATTAAAACAGCCCTTCGGGTGGTTCAGAGCCACAATGCTGAGGTGCATTCTGCCAAAGGGTATTTCGGACCTTTTATGCTTCAGCCTTCAAGCCAGCTGATCAAAACCAAGATGAAGGATCAGCTTGTAGAGTCACACACTAAAAACTGTTCAGCAGGGTTATCTGGGTTCATAGGATGTTTATTCTTTTCCTTTTGGGTAGGCTTGGATTCACCCCCACTGCAGCACCAGAGGAGGTGTTGAGCATAGAAGCAGCGGGGCTGGAGGCCCAGAAACACAGACTGCTGTACATTTGTGCCTATATGGTCTCATCTACATTTTTTCAAAAGCAAATAGTGTTTTGGGGAGAGCTGAGCCCTGAGCTGACACCAGAACTGAAGTGCAGAGCACACAGCCTCAGACCCCAGACTGCTCAAGTTTACGTGGCAGCGAGCCATGGTGGTTGAGAGCTCTGAGCTCTTGCCAAGGCTCAGGGCTTCTTTGCTTAGTTGCAGTGTAAGGCAAACGCAGCTTTGCTGAGTCCAGCTCTGGCTGGTGTGTCTCCCAGAGGACTGCAGCAGCCCGGCTTGTTACGCAGCTCGACCAGCTCAGGGAAGCGTGTGCTGCGCTCCCTTGCAGGGTCAGTGCATCCCCGTGTTTCTCAGGGCCCAGGTGAGAGCCTCATCATGTGGTGCCTCATCTTTTGCACTTTCTGATAGTCAAGGAGCTTTTAAAATTATCTCAGATATGAGGCGTTTAAAGCCACTTCTTTCCCTGAAACTGTAGACACGTTTCTCTTAGGAGAGTTTGCCTGCTTTGGATACTACCTCCACAGTGCAGCAGTGCTCAGCTTTTTGGTGTCCCGGTCTGATTGTGTGCTCATTTTGATGCGAGTGTTCTATTCCCTGTCTTGGGGAGAGTGCCTCTGTGCACAAGAGTGCGATGTCCCACTGGTTACTTAGTTGTTGCGTAGACATTTACATGCAATCGTTACCCAACAGTATGCTTTCTCCAGGTCTGCTAGCTCCTCTTGCCTAGCTGAAACAATGATGTAGTATCACTGTACCCTGCTGCCGCTTTGCACGCCCGAAGTGACTGCATTAACTGGGAGGTAAGAGGTGTGCTGGATCCTGCCCCCTTTCGCTCTATCTGTTCAAGGAACCAAGGATGGAGGAGGATGTGTTGTGGCTGCATTGCTCAGCCCTTCTCTGGAGGGCTGCCTGCATATTCCAGTGGGAGTAGCTGGAGGCAAGGCAAGGAGCCACGGCAAGGTGCCCTGGGCTTTAGTAGCCTTCAGTCAGCACCCCCACTGGAGTTTCCTGCCCCAGCCCCGTGTCTCATCCCTGTACTTGGAGCTGTCACAGAAGAGGAGGAGTTTTGGCCCCAGGAGTGTAGGCTGCTTTAAGACATCCCTGACCAGATATATTTGGGTTTTCTGTAGCTGCTAAAAGCCTCTTGTGATGCAGCTGCTGCCTCTTCAGTCATAGCTTGATCAGGAGAAAATGAAGCTCTGTAGGCAAGTGCTTGGTCCAGACATTCCTTAGCAGGCAAACACAGGAGCTGCCAAGGTCTCACAGTTTTCTTAAGGACATCATGAAGGGAAGCAGTATTACGTGGGCACTGCTACCCAAAGAGGATGTCCTGTTACCTGGATCCAGGGAAGAAGGGCACGACATTGAAGAAAGCCAGCATGGCAAAAGCCCCCCACCACCGTCTGCTGCCGCAGGCTCTGGGTGGGACATCACTGGCTGCAGAAACCAGAGAGGTTCTTGTTCTTCTTTAATGATCAGTGCTTAAAACTCATGTACTTAAAACTCATGTATTCTCTTGGAATATCGATGCCCAGGTATTCCTCTGCACTCTGTGAATAACTCCAGGTTGTGATCCATTTAGTGGATGAATGGTCTGAATAATGTTTCTCACTTCAGCTTAAGTGAGAGTCACGGACACCCATCCTTACCTGGCACTCAGCAAAGCAGATTTACGCTTTACCTCCCTCTCATGTTTCCACTGGAGCTACTAAATGATATTCCCCCTGCTTCCTCCCACGCCTGCATAGTTTGGTTTATTAACTGCTGTGAGAAACTTTATTATTTTTGGTCTTGTGAAAATAACGTTCCTAATATGCTGGCTTTTAAAATCTTTCTGAGAGACCAAACAGCTCACGATGGTCCTAATCGTGGCTGTCCTTTGGGATCAAGTGACCTGAAAGCCCCGGAGACAGCACAGAACCATGAAAACCAGCAAATGTGACCTTCCCATTGGGAACCTGCCAAGCATATTAGACGTTGCAGTGTTGGGTCTGTTTACTAAAGGCTGATACCAACTCCGGGGATGGTGAAATATCAAACTGAGAAAAAGCTCCTCCTCAAACCCTGAATCTTCTGTGACACAGAGGACCTTGAGTAGCCCAGCTGGGAAATGACAGCCCCTTGTGGGTGCAGTTCTCCTGTGGCAGGCAGAGCTGGTGCCTGAGCTGGCTTACTGTTTCTCATACTCGGTGTTCTCCTTGCCCGTGATGGTGTCTGAGCCCATGAGTTTCTTCTGCTGGATATTTGCCATGTCTCTCCTCTTCCTTTCCAGTCACTGCTGTGAAACAGTCATCCCCCACCCTTTTCCGATTCTGCGCAGAGACATTACAACAACTTAGCAGACATCCTGCTCAGGAACATTTGACCTTATGTCATCTCTCTAATTAGAAGTTGGGATCAGCATCATCTTCCACAGCAGCACAGACTGGCCTAGCCCTGGCATTTCCTCAGGGAAGAGACTGCTGGTAAGGTTATGGTTCTAATTTATCCTCAGATCCGTATTATCTATATCAGTCCTTGGATGAGAAGTAGTTAAAGATTTCAGATCTTCTCTGGTTCCTACCACACACCCCTTATAGCAGGCAACAAGCAGTCTTTGCCAACCATCATTCAAAGACTGTAATCTTGCAGACTTTTTTAAATACTGCATTTTCTTCTTATTATTTCTTCCACTTTATGGCTCCCAGTGCTGGCACAACACTCGATATGCCTCTTTACATAGGCATGTTTTTTGTGAAGGAAAACATGATTCAGTGCATGCAAAACTCCATCCTAGATAGAAATTCTGCCTTTGAGAAATACTTTCCTTTCCTAACCAGAATAGCATGTGACGATGCTGAAAGGAAATCTCAGTAATTACCCTGCAGTGAAGGCTCTGGTTATGGTTTTGGGAGTTCTCCCTGATCCTGCAGCTGGACTGTGCCTTGTTCTGCTGGCACATGTGAATCAGGCCCACAGAAAGAGCGTTGCACGTATGTATAATCCATATGTTGACTTACACTCTCGGAGCGTAAGGCAGGAAAATCTGCTTTGTCATCACGCAGATAATGAGTTGCTTTCCTTCTGCCCTGTGCTGCCTGATCCTGCTGCCACAACACCATCTTCTTGCTTAACTCAAGCCCTTAGTGATTTACTCTTTGTGCTTAGACCTGCTGATTACACCATCACAGGATCACAAACCGGTGGAGGTTGGAAGGGGCCTCTCAAGATCACCTGGTCCAACCCCCCTGCTCAAGCAGGGCCACCCAAAGCCTGTTGCCCAGGACCGTGTCCAGATGGCTTTTGAATATCTCCAAGGTTGGAGACTCCACCACCTCCCTGGACAACCTGTGCCAGTGCTCGGTCACCCTCACAGTAAAAAAGTGTTTCCTGATCTTCAGACACAATTTGATGTGTTTCAATTCATGCCCATTGCCTCTTGTCCTGTCGTCGTCTTATGCTGACCTAGGAGACGCCATAACTCAAATCTCTTCAGTGAATTTGAAGATTTGCAGTCCTGTGTTGTCTCTGTTCCTGAGCAGTCATATTCAGGGACTATTCAGCAGTCCCTTTGCCTTTTGGGGGGTAGCGAAGCCCTCTGCGGTTAGAGAGGGTTGCCTGCTCATTGAGTCAGTTACCTGACCTGCTCTTTGCCAGCTTTTCTGGACCTGGTAGCAGAGAGAGTGCTTGCTCTCCAGCCAAACTCACTGCCTGCATTAAGCGTAGAGTGGAGACTCTGGGAAATGCGGAGCAGAAACCCCTAAGCTGGCAGCACGTGCGTCTGCTTGGATCGGGGAGCCTCCTTTGTGCGGTGCTCTCAGGCTCTGCATGGGTAATCGGTGGCAGCGTGCTGTGAATACAGATGGGATATGTCTGGATCTCAGCTGGTCCATCCGCATGACGTGAGGCCACAGGGCTTACCAGCTAGTTCAGGAGCTTTTGGGTTGTATTCCACTGTGCAGGATAAACCTGTTCAGAGCAATCCAAACCTGATGTGGGCAGCTGATTGGCCTTCCCAGATGAGAAGAGTGTGCCCGTCACCTTTGCCTCTGGCTCACCATTTTGCGTCGGGAGTGGAACATCTGCTTGCAAGGGTCTGTCCCCTTTGACTCTCAGCTGGCAGCCTCACCTCCAGCCCTTCTCCACATCTGGGCCTGGACCGCAAACTGAGAATGCTCACATTCCCCATCGATTGTCTCAGCAAGCTGCATACGAGGAGTACATGCGATCGTGAATGCTGCAGGTGGCAGAACGTAAACCCTTCATTTCCAGAGGGGTGATGAGGCTCAGGAGCGGGTGGAGGTGCTGGGTGGCTGCTTGCCCGGGGAAGCGCCGGAGCCAGGGCCCTGCTCTGCGCTCACGGAGGGTGGAGGGGGCTGCACGTACGTCTCCCGGCCATAGTATTATTTAAGCATCTGGCATTGGGGAAATTCATGAGAACTTTACAACTATTGTAGTCAATCCTCCTACTGATAATGTTCTCAGTTTTTAAATAAAGTATTATAAAAGAGTGCTGAAACACTTGCAGTTTAATTAGCATTGTGTGCGTGTGTGTGTTTGCGTGTGCACCTAAGAGGTGACGAGGAAATTTGATACGCTGATTAAAATCACCGGTACATTTTCTCTTTGCATTCACATAAACTACCAAGTGTTAAGCAGGAGCAAAGTGCTCACGCAGAAGCAGCACGCTGTTTGTTTTAAAATGTCACCGTTAACACCATTTGAAGGTGACTTCCTTCCCACCGCAGCCCTGATTTAAAACGCAGCAGTCCAACTTACCAGTCCAGGGAACGACCCCTGGGTCAGTAAACAGACTCGCTTCGTGCTCATCGCAGTACCGCTTCTGCAGAAAGAAGTGCCTGGCAGAGCGAGGGCGATGCTAGCAGGGCTTGTGGCGGCAGGTCTGCGCGCAGCGGGGACCAGAGAGGCTCTGCGTGTACTGGTGCTTGAGAGTTTAGGGATGGAGATCTTTGTTCTGCTGACGGGTGTGGGTTTTTTGGTTAATTAAACCTTTTAATCAGAACTTAAATGGATTTTGATTACACTAGAATAAAGATGTTGGGAGAAAAATCAAGCTCTTCCCTCTTGTTTAACTTGCTGCCGAGCACCTGTGCGGGGCTGCCCGCAGCAGCCTCTGCCACCGCCACGGGCACTGGGCAGGGAGGCTGCTGGAGGCTCGGCTTGTCCGAGCGGGCTGCTCGTCCCGGTCCTGAGGCCCGGCCGGGCGGTTACTTGACCTCTGCTCTCTGCACACAGAAGGTATTTCACCGCTCGTCCAGCTGAGAGTGTTCTGCTAAGGCCAAATCATTTAGCCCTTGCAAGGAGGAGCGCCGATCCGGCGGCTCCTGCCTCAGGCCTGGGAGAGGGCCGAGGTGATGCTCCTCCAGCCCTGTTTTTCCCTGTGATTCAGCGAGGGGCTCCTTTGTTTTCCATGAGCCTGCCCGTGCCATGGGTCGCTGTTCAGCGTCAGGGGCAGGGCAGAGGGGGACAAACCTCTGCAGCACTCGCACGGCGCAGTGTGGGCAGGAGCACGAGCTGTGCCTGGGAATGATGGGTGCCTTGTGGCCACTCTCTCACATCAGAGCAGTCACACCCTTGAATCCTTTCCCTTTCCCTTTCCCTTTTCCCTTCCCTTTTCCTTTCCCTTTCCCTTTTCCTTTTCCTTTTCCTTTTCCTTTTCCTTTTCCTTTTCCTTTTCCTTTTCCTTTTCCTTTTCCTTTTCCTTTCCTTTCCCTTTCCCTTTCCCTTTCCCTTTCCCTTTCCCCTTTTCCCTTTTCCCTTTTCCCTTTTCTTCCTTTTCCTCTTTCTCCTTTTTCTTCCTTTTCTTCTTCCTCAGCAGCTTGCACCCAGCTGCCTCTCGCCCAGCTAGCAGCACCCAGTCCACCTGCCTTCCGCAGCGTGCCGTCGTCCAAGCAGGCCCAGGGCACCAGCACTTGGGGGGGCTGTCTGAGGCCATGCAGAGCCCGTGCGCGGCCGCGACCAGAGCGCTGTCGCTGGCAGAGCCCCGGGGCTGTTCCTTGGCAGCCGGCGGACGGGGAAGGAGCAGCTTCCCCGGCCGCTTGGGCTCGCACCCGGGCTCCCTCGTGGCTGCCGCGTGCTGTGTTGCGGGAGCCCCGTGGTGAAGCGGCATTGCTCCGGGCCGGCTGAGTGTCAAGCGCAGCCAGCTGGATGCACGGCCGCGACAACGTCCCCGCGCCACAGCCAGCCTCTGCCGGGGTCACCCCTCTGCATCTGCCTCACGCCGAGGCTGCTGCTTCCTGCAGCGTGCTGCCGGCAGCCCCCTACACAACCCCAGTGCCTTCTCCACCCTGCTGCTCTCTCTTGATGATTCCCATTGATCTGGGCTCTAGTTTGGTTTCCACCATCCCACCAAGGAGGTGAGAAATCACTTGAATGAGCCATAAACCGGGGCTCTGGGGTTGGCCCTGGAGGATTGGAAGGACAGAGAATCAGAGGCTAAGAAAAGAGGAAAAAAAATCGAGTAGATTCCTGCCCATCCTCCTCCTCCCACCTGCTCCCCACCACTTTGGATCCAATGGACTGGTGGACAGAAATGAGAGGAACGGCTTTTCTTTCCTCCTCAGGCGTCTGGGCACACACAGGTCCCCTCTCTCCGCTTCCCCTGCTCTGCCATCCCGGGCTCTGTCCTGCGGCGAGAGTTTCTCCGCAGGCTTTACCCGCCGAGGCCCCGCTCCCTGGGGAATGCCGTCGGCAGCAGCGGGGGGCGGCAGCAGCTCGATAGAGTCAGCAGGACATCTGCTATTTCATTTTGCTTTTGCAGAGGCCGATGAGCTGGGCTGTTTGGGAGGCAGGGGTGGGGGGACGGAGGGGGCTGTGTTTGGCCCCTGCCACGCCGACAAGCCAAACTGAGCAGCGCTGAGCATGAGGATACCCTCGCCCCGTGGCGATACAAACCCCTCACCAAAACGAGCCCCCCCAAAGGAGTTTACCCTGCGTGGCTCCAAGGCAGCAAATGAGCTCAAGCCCTCAGGCCGCAGGAGAGGAGAGGGAGCCGGGCTGGGACCACCGAAGCGGGGGGCAGCCCCTCACCCCCCGCGAGCATCGCCCTCCTGCGTGCGCACAGCACCCAAGGGGGAGAGGTGCTGCACGCAGCTCGCCAGAGCACAGCAGGGTCCCTTGTCCCCAGAGCCGCGGGGCGGTGGGGTCCTGCCACCTTCGGGGTGCTCAGACAAGGCATCTTGCTGCCCAGAGCTTGTGTCCCAGCCAGCTGAGGACTGACGTATTCGTCCCTGCCCAGTCCCCAGCGCTGCATGTAGGCAGTCCATCACCTCCAAGGGTGGACAGTCCCCTTGGCTGCCTGGCCGGCGTGGTGGAGCCGCTTGGGCTTTGCCAGCTGCCGTTTGTCTGGTCTCGGTCCACCCCACTTCAGCCCATTTTACAGATTCCCTTTTGCCAGTCCCACTTTTGGGGGATCTTTGGCAGAGGAGCCGGTGATGGGGGTTATCCACACGCCCGTGGCCTCAGCTGTCCTGGCCCGTTGCTTGACGCAGAGCAATCCCCAAGAGAGAAAGGTGAATCAGCCATGCAGTAAAAGACAGGTTTGGGCAGCAATTAATATTTTATAAAAGCAAGAAGTCTTGCTGCTGCTGCTGCAACTTGGGGAGCGCAGGCCAGGGAGCAGAGCAGGAGGAGGAGGAGGAGCGGAGGCTGGAGGAAAGCGGAGCAGAGGAGCTGACTCACCAGCCTGAGCGAGGGCTGCCCTCAGCCCCGCCGAGCCCAGAGCTGCGGGCATCCATGCCACTGGGCAAGGAGGAGCCCTGATCCTGCGCTGACGCGCTGCAGCACTGGTTATACAAAGGCTGGGGGGTCTCGTGCTGGATCAGGCTCCCAGGCTCATAGAAAAGGGGGAGACAGAAGGGCTGGGAAGAGGCAGGGGACTGGGGGGGCAACGCGGGAGGAGCAGAGGGACCAGGGGCACCAGGGCTACACGGGGGGCATCTTTGTAGCAGGCCGCAGGGAAGGATGCCATGGATGCCAGCGTCCTCCCAGCACGAGGCAGATGGGAAGGGATTCAGAACTGGGAGAGGAGCAGAGCAGAGGCAGGACAGAGGGAGGTGGGACCACCATGCCCCGGGCTGGGGGCTGCAGCCTGAAAGCTGAAAGAGGAACAAAGCAATGGCTGGGAGTGCTAGAGCATGATGGGGCTGGGTGGTGGGCCCCATCCTGTCCCCCCCGTCCCCGCTTTCACCCTGTGCTGGCCCATCAGGATGGAGCTGAACCACTCGCTGCCACCTGCGAGGTCCCTGCACGTCCCGGGTTCTTCCTTGCCCTGGGACCTGCGTGACACCGCTTTCCACTGTGGCACAAAGCCGCTCCTGGCAGAGCGGAGGCTCGTGCCCTTCCCCAGCAGTGCCGCAGCGATGCTCACCCATTGCCACCAGCACTGGAAGGGGCCCACCACCCCACGGTGGGACAGGACCGTCTCCAACCCTCCCGTGGGACCCCCTCTGCCCCGGGGGAGCCATTTCCAGGGTGGTTTGGCAGGGAGGTCAAGGGGAAAAGCCTGAAGCTGGGGGGTCGCTGCCTCCATTGTGCGCTGGGGAGAAGCCCAGCCTGCCGCAGCGGGGTGCTGAGCTGCGCGGCCCTTTGCAATCCCTCCTGCTTTGGGCTGATGTGACACAGCCTCTCACTGTCTCCGTGTTTCTGGAGACGGAGGGACCAGCAGGGCTGGGGGGGAGTGCTGCAGCTCCGGCAGTGGGGCTGGATGGATGCTGGTGGGTTTGGGGTGGTTTTCGCCTCTCTCCATCCCTCTCAGACAACACCGGCTGTCCGCAGCGGTGCAGGCAGCCCGGCTCCAGCAGCGTTTGCCCAGTCAGTTCTCAGTGCCAGCGCTCCTGGTCCAGCCGGCTCCTGGGCATCAGGCTGCTGGAGGCCTCACCCCATGGCTGGGACAGTCTTCTTCCCTGACCATCTTTCTCTTCTTCACTTGATTGCCAAATCTGCCCAGAAGCTGTGGCCAAACCACTCCCCACTTGCTGCCCCAGGCCTCCCACCCTCCATCCCCAGCCCCATCCCTCCCCTTCCCTCCTCCCTCCATCCCTTCTCCCTCCTCCATCCATCCCCTCTCCCCCTCCATCCATGAGCGACACCAGCCTGGGCAGCAGCGCCTGGGTGAGTTGGGGTCCGCGGGGTTTTGCCCCCTCCCTGGCGCTAAGCCCCTTGGGCAGGGAGGAGGGCGCAGGGTACCCGTGTGCAGGCACAGGCGTGCGTGCGGGTGGGAAGAGGCCCCTGGCACCCTGCGACGCTGCAGCCGAGCCGGGAACCTGCAGCCCGATGGTCCCGGCCCAAGACGCTGACCCCAACCCACCTCCCACTCCTCCAGCACATCTATAGGGCTGACCCCGAATCTCAATTTGGCTTAATGCAGAAGCTCTGCCACAGCCTTCAGTCCTTTCCGGAGCTCTCCGGCACTCGCAGCCGCTGGAAGCTCCCCAGAGGAGCCGGGGGAGCTGCAGCGTCCCTGCATGCGGGCGACCATGCCCAGCGCTCCCTGGGCTGGGGGCCCCTCGCTCCTGGGGTTGTTGGGGGACACGTATCGCTTTACATGGGACTAATTGGAGGCAGCCAGGCTGGGAACTTAATTAGTGGGCTGCCGGCTCTGAAAAGATTAGCCAGGATGCTTTGCTCAGCACAGGTATTTGTCAGCGATGCCGGCAGGGAGGGCACCCTCGCCCAGCCGGGCACCGGCCCCTTCCCCTGGGAATCCCGCAGGATCGGGCCCAGGAGTGGCTCCCCGTGGAGCCGTGACCTGCCAGCGGCCACAGCCAGGCCGATGCCAAGGGGCTTGGAGGGGGCTGGCCGGTCCCGGCTGAAGGTGCCGCTGAAGCAGCGGGGGCGGTTATCGGTGCCGCAGCCCTTCACGGGTAAAGGCTCGGCCTGGCGTCCACGGCTCCGCGGCCGCCATTGTCCCCTGGGGACGCGCTGGACGTCACCCCTCCGGCCCTGGCCCTCAGTAGGTGCTGGCTGCCCCACCAACAGCGCGCACCTCCCGCCCCCTGGAACCCCCCCCGGGTGCCCACCCTGCACCTGGATGCCCCCTGATACCCGGGTGCCCCCCAATCCTGGGTGCCCCCCCCCCCCCGGATGCCCCCCAATCCTGGGTGCCCACCCCCACACCTGGATGCCCCCCATCCTGGATGCCCCCCAATCCTGGGTGCCCCCCAATCCTGGATGCCCCCCAATCCTGGGTGCCCACCCCACACCTGGGTGCCCCCCAATCCTGGGGTGCCCCCCACACACCTGGGTGCCCCCCAATCCTGGATGCCCCCCAATCCTGGGTGCCCACCCCACACCTGGGTGCCCCCCAATCCTGGTGCCCCCCAATCCTGGGTGCCCCCCCCCCCCGGATGCCCCCCAATCCTGGGTGCCCACCCCCACACCTGGATGCCCCCCATCCTGGATGCCCCCCAATCCTGGGTGCCCACCCCACACCTGGGTGCCCCCCAATCCTGGGGTGCCCCCCACACACCTGGGTGCCCCCCAATCCTGGATGCCCCCCAATCCTGGGTGCCCACCCCACACCTGGGTGCCCCCCAATCCTGGTGCCCCCCAATCCTGGGTGCCCCCCCCACCTGGATGCCCCCCAATCCTGGGTGCCCACCCCACACCTGGATGCCCCCCAATCCTGGATGCCCCCCAATCCTGGGTGCCCACCCCACACCTGGGTGCCTCCCAATCCTGGGTGGCCCCCACACACCTGGGTGCTCCCCAGTCCTGGGTGCCTCCCAATCCTGGGTGTTCACCCCACACCTGGATGTCCCCCAGTCCTGGGTGCCCCCCACACCTGGGTGCCCACCATACGCCGGCCGGCCCCACGCCGGCCGGGCCCCGCACGACGCTCCCAGACTCGTTGTCCCATCATGCTCTGCTCCTGCGCGCCCCGCACGGCCGCGGCCGTCTCCCGCAAGGCACGCCGGGACCTGTAGTCTGCAGCTGCACTGCCGGGCCCTCCGCCGGCCCCGCCCCGCGGCCCCGCCCCTCGAGAGGCCGGAGGGGCGCGCCGGGGCGGGGCCGGCTTTGACGGACGCGTGGCCGAGCCTATGGAAGGGGCGGTTCCCGGGCGAGGGGCGGGCCCTGCGGCCGCCTCTCCCTCGGCCCGAGCGGGCGCTGCGCGGCGGCGCCAGGCGGAGGCTGCGGCCGTGGTGGCGGCGGCTGCGCGGCCCGGCCCGGCCCCGGGCGCCCCGGCCGCGAGGTGGGTGAGCGCGGCCCGGCGCGGGGGAGTCGGCGGGGCGGGCTGGGGCGGCGGGGCCTGGCGGGGCGGCGGCGCATTGTGCGGGCGGGGGCGGGGGCTTTGTCAGCGGCGGGGGGCGCTGAGGAGCCGGCGGGGCCGGGCCGTTTGCCGCCGCCTCCTCCTCCTTCTCCTCCTCCTCCTCCTCCCGCCTCAGGTCCCCAGCGCGTCCCTCGGCGGAAGATGCGAGGCGAGGCGGAGGGCCGGCTGTGAGCTGCGGCGGGGGGAGAGGCCCGGCGGTGTCCCCGGAGCGGGGCCGGAGCCCCCCCTCAGGCCGGCGGGCGGCGGAGGATGCGGACTGGGCCTCCTCGCCGATGAGAGGGAGGATGGGAACCCAGGGCAGCCCGGTGAAGAGCTACGATTACCTCCTCAAGTTCCTGCTGGTGGGGGACAGCGACGTGGGGAAGGGCGAGATCCTGGAGAGCCTGCAGGACGGGGCCTCCGAGTCCCCCTACGCCTACAGCAACGGTAAGGGGGCCGGGGGGCAGGATCGGTCCCGCGGCCCTGGCAGAGCTGCCATCGCTGCGACGGGCCGCAGCGGGGACCCGTGCGAGGGGTCGCTGCCCTTGGGGAGGGAGGGGTTGTTTTGCTTTTTTCTGTGGCTTTTTTATTAACTGGAAGCGTAGCGTGGTTTATCAGGGGTCGTGCCGCTGGCGGCGGAAAGGCCACGGCTGTTTCTTAAAATTGTGAAGATCTGCAGGAGAATTTGGCCAGAGGGACGGCAGAGGGGTCGGCGTCTGATGTAATCCCTGGGTGCGCGAATCCTGCAGCGCAGCTGGACGTTCCCAAGCGGAGCTCTGCCTCAGCACCCCGCTCAAAGAGCCGAGCTGATTTCCCATGGCCACCACAGGGGTTAACGCAAGGACCGAGCTGTACCCAGAGGAAGCGGGTCCGTAACAAAAGAACAGGAGCGTTATTTCCAGGCCAGAGCTGCTCTCACTTGGTAGCTGGCTACTGCGAGCGCAGCTTGGTTGGTCCGCCTCCTGCAAACATCAAGGTTTCTAATGGAGCCCATGACAGACCATTAACTACAGTGTCACAAGACCGTAATTAAGAGCCAAGGAGTGGCGCTGTGCTATTTCCTGCGTCCCCTCGCTGCAGTTAAAGCATAACATGGCCCGGTGGGGTGCAGGTCCTGGGGTGGTTTTCAATCTGTCATCCTTCCCCCCAGCCTCCGTGCAAGATAACGTCCCCAAGGGCTTGGCAGAAGCAATCCAGTTCAGACCCTGCATCATTGCCGCAACCAACCCCAGGGCTGGAGCAGGTGGTGCTTAGTTTTGCCTGTAAGCAGGACTCTGAGGGAATCGGGTGCTTCTCGATGTTCTGTGTTGAAGCTGGCTGAATTTAGAGCATAAAGGAGCGGCATGGCTTGGCTCCTGACTGCGTGCTTGGTCCTCGGAGCTACTACCAGTTTCGTAGGATCCGATGCAAGCGCGCACCTGCTCCACAGAGATTTACAGGGAGGTGGTGACTCAGAAGTCAGGATGCTTGTGGAATGAGAGCAGCAAATTCTGGAACTAGGAGGTTGTGGTATCATTCATCTCCTTGGGTGTCTGGCTGAGCTGGTGCGGTTTGCCTTCGAGGAGATGCTTGGCACTCTTAAGCTTCCCTGAGGAGAGTTTGTGTCTCTGAAGAACCCGCCTCATCTGGGAGCTGTAGAGCTGCTCCCTGGGGTTAGCGTTTACTAAGCAGAAAGGGATGAAGAGGGTAACGGGGTTGTTGTTTTAAGTGAAGTGTTAAAGTTGGAATTGTCTTCTGATAGAAATGGTTTTGACCGCTGTTTTGAAGCAGGCGATGCAGGAGTAATGAGTATGATTGCAAATTGAGTGTGCGGTGTGCTCTTTGATATATACCTAAAACCCAAAGAATGGTGACTCTGGCTACTGCTATAAAAGCTTTGTCTCTGTACCCCCTATTTTATAACAACAACATACCATGATCTTTCTTCTAGGAAAAGAAGTCTCAGTGAACTAATATTTTCAGAACCTTCTCTCATCTTCTGTGGGCAGTCGAACCCATTCCTAATTAGAGAATTAGGTCACATGCTGTTTTTTCACAGGAATATATGCTCTGATAGTCTCTGCTTCTGTTGCTTCTGCGAAGCTACGTGCCTTTTGGATAATCAGATGGAGTAGCTTTGAAATCTGAGTGAATTTGATACTGCTGATATGCCTGACAGCCTTGGCAATCAAAATCCCTCCATCTCTGGTGCAGTTGGAATGTGCGTACTGACAGGGCACGCTTCTCCGCCAGCATGCTTTCACTCTGCCCTGACGGAGACCATCCCCTGACCTGAAGGCACTTAATTTTGTGAACAGCTAGTGCCTGGCCTCCTTTTTGACGTGTGCCTAATGCTGTCCCAAAACTGCAATGGTGGAAAGTTATGTAGAGGCTCTTTTTGTAAATCTTTTACTTGTAAGTGTGTTACCCTCCTCCTCATCCCCTCCCAGACCCCACATCCCAATTTAAAACAAGTATTGTATCATCTACTACTTGTTTAATCTGTCCAGAAAACAGAACCTGCCATTATTCATGTGAAATGGAGTATGCTTTAGGTTGGTCTTGTAACTGGGACATCTCATGTCAAGCTCAGATCCCTAACCTCTGGTGGGGAGGGGTAAAGCCGTTGTGCCCTCTCTGTCTCGTTGGGGTCTGCTGCTTTTACTGTGTTGGCCAATGTTTTGACACAGGTTTTTTGAAATGCAGTGTGAAATGGATTGTCCTTTCAGCTCTGGGAAGGCATACCTTTAAAAATGATGCTCTGTAAATGAAGCTCGCTATTTTTGCTGATGCTCCTCTGCTGTACACCTGGCCTCTTGAAAAGGGTTTGAGGGATTCCTCTCTCCTCCATGAGTGGCTGGGTGTCGGAAGAGCAGGCAACCAAGAGACAGCCCTTTTTCTATCAGCATTGCTTTTGAGAACAGTAAGCAGCGGGCATCCTCTGCTTGCTTACGTCCAGTTTCTGAAAGCCTTGGGTACAGTATGAGCTATGTCTCTCTTAAAGCATCGTAGTCACTTCTGTCCGTCCTTGTTCAGGATCCCTGAGCCGAAGCATCGCTTCTCAACTTAGTCTTATAGCTTGGCACCTCGTAGTAAATCTGGCACATCTTAAATAAGACACTGCAGTTCCTATTGTGTATAGCAAGACCTTAGAAATGTCCTTTATTTAAATTGCTGTTAGAAATTAATCTGGTCCATGTAAGTAGAGATGGTTGTTACTCCCTGCATGCTGATGGCCTTTGCAGTGAGAGGCATGAGTGATGCCCCTGACCATTGCTGCACCCGAGCTGCAAGGGCACTAGATACTGAACTTCTGGTGACTTGAAAACAGCATTTTGAGGGGGGATTTGAGGTCCAGTTGTCACCTGTGTGTTTCTTAGTAGGTTCATGCTGAAGTTACCAAGCGTATTGGTCCGCAGGAGCATCAGGCCAAGCACCCCGTGCGCAGAGCAGGATCTGCCCCAGGAGCGTTGTTTGTGTCGTGTAGCTGGATATTGTCACCTCCCACCCCCAGGAGGGTTTGTAACTGAAGTGGACTCTTACTTTTTCTTGGCCAGCCACAAAAGGCCATTAATTAAGCCATCTTACTAGTATTTTGGTGAAAATGTGGGCTTTTGGGAGAACATTATGGTTCGTTCTTCTGGGCTTCCAGCGTTGTCCTCCTTCCCAACTTTCACCCACCTCACTCCCCAAATCTGCAGTTGTGGAGGCAGGGTGCCATTCTTGGAGCCCCACCGCTGCTCTTGACAGCCAGAGGACCTCACCCGAGAACCAAAAGTCCTGCCTTTCTCCCGAGTGCCTTCTCCTCTCAGCACTCGCTCCTTCTCCCAAGGTACAGGGGAGGGCTGCTCTGGCCCTGTGCTGTGAGCTGCGGTGTTACAGGTGACTTGGAGCAAAACTGCATGCCTTACTCACGGATACGAGTCAACTACACAAATCACTTTTCACTTTGGTGCTTAAGTTGCCCACTTGAGGTCTGTGTGTATCCTTCCCCAAGTACCAAAGCAGGGCACAAATGTCTCTGGTTGCAGGGTGGTTTTGGACAACGAGGTGTGGTGGAGCTGCGTGTGAAAGTAGGCGCAGTGTATGTGTCCTGCAAAAGGAAGACAAGGCTATTCCTCACCTGAAGGACCTGTGGCTTTGTCACTACTGTGTCATACATCCACTCTTGAATATCTAGTTATTCGTGTGCTTGTGCTGAAATGATCTTGCCTAGCTGGTTTGTTGGCTTGCTTGAAAAGCCAGCCCTGCTTGGGCTGCATCAACACCGGGTGAGTCAGGGGAGGACTCCTTGCATGGGAGTGCTCAGCAGGCACGAGTGCCATTGCTGTCGTATGAGACAGTGCCCTGCATGCACCAGAAATAGGGCCAGGCTGGTCTCACCACGCAGACGTGAATGTGATGTGCTCCTTCCTCACGTGATGGAGGGCTTTTTCTGTGGCAGAGCCTTCCCCCTCACCTGCTGCTGTTCCCATAGGAAGGGAGAAATGTGTGTTAAGGAAAGAGTAGAGCATGTTTCTGAGCAGATGGCTTTGATTGGAAGGGGGATGGATTTTTATTTTTATTTTTTTCCCTGTCCTCAGCTTGTATTAAGAAAGTGATGAGAAGGAAGCCTTATGTCTGCACTCTGATCTCCTTTCAAAGATCACGTGAAAGCTAAACTGAAAGCGTTGCCCTGCCACAGGGATGGTGCTGTGACCAGCCCTAATGCAGTGAGCCCCGATGCCTTGTCCCTTAGCTGGGCTTGGTGCCTTTATTTGAGCAGCGTCCTTAGGTGCTCTGTTACCCCACTGCTATCCAAAGACCCAAGGAAATGTTAGGAAAAAGGCAACTTAAGTGCTCAATTGCAATAGCTACCGACAGGTTTTACGGTTCAGATAAAAACTGGATCTTTCCCAAGAGCTCTTCCTCCATAGCAGAAGTGCAAGGAATTCAGCTTTTGGGCAGGAGCGGTGAGCCCACCGCAGCTCGGTGTCTGTGCAAGGAGCAAGGTCTGGGGCAGCGTAACTTCGTGGCCTTTCCCTGGCCGGGAGGGCAGGGAGAGGCAGTATTAACGAAGAGTGGCTGAAGACACTGCTCAGCCCTAGGAGGTGGCCAGGACCCTCCCAGCCAGTGCTATTTGCCTGGGGACCTCACCACTGCTGTTTAATTACCCGGTTGTTTATTTGAGCAACCCACATCTTCAGATGTCTTTTCCCTCTGGTTGTTTTTGTGCAGCTGTCTAAATTTGGAGGCCCCTAAGCTGTCCCTTTCAAGTCTTTCTTTACAGCAATTACTCTCTCAGTATGTCCTGTGACCCCTCAGTCACCAGCATGCATCCAGAAACATCACCTGTAAAACTGCTCTGCTTTGCTTCATAGCAGTCTTCACGTTAGTCGCTTGTCAACCAGGAGATCATCCGTACCACAGCCAGCGTACGCAGGGATGGAGGAAAGGGGACGCCTTGTCTCACCTTCCTCGCTGCCAAGGAGGGTGTGCTTCTTGATGCTTCTGCTTCTTGCCTGTCGAGTTTCCTGACTGACTGGGGAGGTGGTCTCTTGCTTCTCATCCACAGCCTCTGTGGTTGCTACCGTGTTTGGGTGGAAGTCCTGCCACACTGCTGCAGAGTTTGCCATTGCTGGTTTGCTTTTCCCAAGCCTTAACGAAGCGTGCGGCCAAGCAGTTCTGCTTTAAACTTCTGCAGCTTCTGTAAGGACAGGACCTCTGTAAATACCTGACAGCATCTAACCTTCCCTTCTTGAGCATACAAGAAACAGTTGCTGGGTGTACTGGTGTTTGGTAAAACCTTGGGGGGAGCAGCACTGATGTGGTGGCACCTTCTGGGCATAGGCACAAGAGTCGCAAGTGTTGAGCACAGCCTTGAGATTGCAGCTGAGCGCTCATCCCGGCATTGCTGCAGTGTGTCAGGGCTCTCTTTGGCATCAGCGAGGAGGGAAACATTGATCCTGGTGCTGCTTTGCTGCTGCCTCCTCCTTGCCTGGCCACGTGCCACCGGGTGCGTTCCTGCTGTCTGCCAGAGCAGTGTTGTCCCTGTGGGTGGTAGACACGAGCTGTCCGGCTGGGCTGGCCTGCTGTTTCAGGTGCTGCACACCAGTGGAAACTGCTGTTTATTTTCTGGCATAACTGTATTATTTGGAATAATGTTTTATTTTGAGGTTTTAGCGCTCCGATGCAAGGGGGATTGAGGCAAAATGCAGCCTTGCCATCATGTCCCTGTAGTGGCTGCAAAATTGATCTGCGGGGAATGCTTCAGCTGGACCACACGGGTCGTGCTGCTCAAAATCTCTTTCGATGGCTTGCAGAGTGGAGAGTGGTTGTTGCAGCAATTCCCCGTGTCTGCCAGCACTTACATCAGTGTCCTTCAGGGATGTTCGCTTCCCTATCATCAGGGACGCAAAACTGATCTCATCAGAGCAGGCTTTGGCTGAGAAACAACTCCAGCATCTCTTATTTCTCCATTGTTTACTACTTATCCTTTGTGTGAAAAATATTTCCAAACGTACAGTGTTGAACCTCCATCTCTGCTTGATGTAGGACTAACTAGCTGTGGCTTAAACTTAAACAAAACCCAAACAAACAAAAAACCCCTATCAAAACAAAAACCAAACCCCAAACTGAGTGCCTAGCAGGTTTTGACGTCTTCAGCTCTTTCTCAAGTCAGAATTAAGGATGTGCAGCACCGTAGGAGGGTTGTTTCAGGAGGGTTGTTTCAGGAGGGTTGTGTTTTTGTTGTGTTTTTATAAAGCTGGGGAGTTATTCTGCAAAGTTCTTGATAGCACTGGGCAGTTCTCACCACCTCTAATCCCCTGAATGACAGCTTTACTTTTACATGGCTGTTAATATGTTTCTGAGCTATAAGTGCACAAAGGTGATCTGAACTGAGCAGTATAAATCTGAAATGGGTGGAATGTTCTTCTAATAACTGGGATTAAAAGTTTCTCTGTATTTTTTATTTTTAAAAAGCGAGTAGGTTTTGCTCTCTCCAGATCCTGCGATGGCATTGTCCATGTCTCTTGGTGTGCGGGGGTTTTTTGTTTGGTTGTTTCAGTATATAAGCCGCATAGGAAAGCCCATGGAAAATGTCTCCTCCTCCTCCGCCCCGTCTCCTTCAGCTTTTGTTTCCAGCTGTTCCCTGGCATGTTTTCCTCCGGCAGCCTCCCTCTCTCGGAAGAGCAGAGCATCTTTCCCTTGCACTTGCAAATAGCTACGCTACAAGCTTAGGTTTTGGAGCTGAGGTTTCATAACCTTGCTTTTTATCTCTCTTTCTTTCCCTTTACCCCTCACCTTCCTCTGGCAGCCCAGGCTCGGCATGGAATGAGCAGTGATACAGAAGCATTATGTCATACCGGTTTCTATTTGATTGCAGGCAGAGGAGGAGGAAGGAAGCTCTGGTGTGAAAATCTTCGGCTCCGTTTTGCTAAACGCTTTTCTGTGAGTTGGGACTCACCTGAAAGGGAAATTTCCCTGGGGTTTAGAGGATTGTGGCTCAGGGCTAGGGCCTCCCATCGAAGAGGTCTGTTTGTTTCTGCAAAAGTTGTGGTAATAGTAAGGTTGCAACATCGGCTCAGAGACTGCTTGTTCCTATAGGGCCTCTATTTGCTGAGAGCATTTTTATGTAGCCATAGCTTTTTAGATTTTCTTCCTCTTTTCTACCTCCTCTTTGCCTCATTTCCATTGCCCCATTGGGAAACTAGACAATATTGTATCATTTTAAAACTTTGACACCTGTTCTCCTATAAATAAAACATCAGAAGTGATTAATGTCCTGTATGTGCTATGCAGTGCTGCAGCCATTTCAGTATCAGGCATTGAATTTGGACAAAAATCCTCATGCTATTCAAACAAAATATTTGCTGTTCAAACCATCAGTGGTTAAGGAGGAGACAGGCAGAAGGGGACACTGAAAGGCTGTATTTAACTGGCAGTTTAATAGAAGGTGCTGTGCATCTCTGGAATAATCTTTTAAAGAAAATGCAGGATATTTATTTATTTATTTATTTATAGAGATGCCATTTTAACTTATTTTCTAGCTCAGCTTCTGAGTTCCCTGGCCCATTTGGGGGTTTTACTGTACCACTTTCCTGTCTTTGCAAATAATGCTCTCTGCACACACCCCCAGTCACGTGCACAGAAATTACCCTGTCTTCTGTTTGCTTCTGTACCGGTTTTAACAGCAACAAGCTGCAGTCCATTTTGCCTGTGGTTCTGGAGGCCAAGTGGAGAGGAGACCTAACTAGATGAAAACAAACAAACCAAAAAAACCCTCAAAAAAATTAAAAACCCCACCCCACCATTTTGCCTGTCCTGTTTACTTAAATTTTCTCTAGTTGTCCTGAGAGCTGTTCTTTTTCGTATGCTGAGAATCTGCTCAAATAACTTGATGGTAAAATCCCTATAAGAAACAGCGTGCAGGTCTGTGCTACGGCACAAGGAGATGAAACTCTGTGGGGTTGATCTTACCTAACCTGAGAGCCTTCTCTGTGCTGCTCGCCATGCTAGCAAACGTATGTTTACTGTGAAATGCCTCCTTAGGTTGAGACACACTTGTGTTCTTGCAGGTGTTGTCTGTGTTACAAGGTTAAAATGCAATACTTTTTTTCTATTTTTAAAAATGCAAAATGCTGGCTTTCTCCTGGTAGCAGCAAAAGTCGTGCTTCGGAGTTGCAGCCAGGGTAGCTGGGGTGAGATCTTTCTCCTGCAACAGCTGTAGGTCAGGAGGAGGGGAGGACCTGGGAGGCTCCAATTTGGGCTGAGAGTGGAGGGTTTGAAAACATGATTTTGGGCTGTTGAGAGCTGCTGTGGAGCTGCTCTGACGCAGCACGCTTCGTGCAGGTGTGTAGAGGGGTGCTTGCTCACGTGCCTGGAGATTTGTTGTTACCGCTGGAAACAGCACACCGAAATGTGAAACCAACGTTAGCAGCCGTCCTGATGCTTCCAGCGTGGAGCAGTCTCTTTCTGGCGTGGGGCTCGCGGTCGGTGCAGCAAGACCAAATTCAAGAGCCCGTGAAATTCATGGTGGGTGGTCTCTCCGTAGCTGCCCTAGGAGCTCTGTAAGTACATGTGCTCGGCAGGCATGTGGTGCTTAACCTGTCTACACCCAGGTGAAATGCTGTAGCCTTCTTTCTGGGCGTTTGGGTGTACAGCGTCAGTCTGGAGACGGCTGCGTCACTGCTGGCTGCCTCTGTTGCAGTGTTGCAATGTGACACTCTAAATGGGGAGACCTGGAGATGCCAACTGGCGTTGAGCAGCGGGGTGTGGATGGCAGGAGGGACTGCGGACGCATGTCCCGCCGATCGGAAACTGCTGCCGTGTGCGTCCAGATCCATGGGCAGGATCCCCGAGCAGGTGTGCAGCCGTACGTGTGAGCCAGGCATCTCGGGCATGGTGGTGTGCACGTCAGCCTGGTGGTGATGCCACAAAGGTCTGGTGCTGTAGAGCAGCATTTCCCATGTATTCGTGTGCACAGTGTTCAGAGGTGTAAATGTGGAAGGTGAACCTCATCAATATCAGGATATTGAAGGTACTTGGACAAATGCTTGGATTATTTGGAGTGTTGTGGGTTTTTTTCTTTGTCTCCAAGCATATCTTGGTGTTTGTACGGTAATCTAGCAACAATGAAGATTGTTATGGTGCCCTCTGATTTTCTTCATAGGCTGTCTTTGTTTCTGAGTGCAGCTGTATAGTTTTTATGGAGATCTGAACTGCAAAGCATGAAGAAACTCTTTTGTTTGTTGTCGCTTCTGTGCATAAAATCATTCTTGATTTTCTTCTAAAGCACAAATCCACTTAACATCCCCAATTCTGGACTGACTTTTGACTGTTTCTGTGGCTTCCCGGGTGTCCGCTGAAATTGTTTGAGCTTTAAGAACAGATTTGCTTCTGGCTCCAAATGCCGTTTTCAGATGCAGTTGTCATCCTTAAATGAGCCCAGCACAGAGGTCCTCTGTGCGAGGACCACATAGCTGCCGAAACGCTGCTGGGCTGTGGAGCAGGCAGTGGAGAAGTGAAGTCTTCTGCAAATCTGGGCTTCCTAGAGGTCTCAGAATAAGTGTTTTGCTTTTGGCTGGTTACAAAACCAAACAAGCAATTATTTGTCCGAGATCCCCACCTACGAGCCCTTAGCTGTGGATGGAGGTGCCTGGGAACAAACTCTGACACGAGCAGCCTTTTTGCAAAAGGCTTCCAACTGGAAGCCTGAATCGAAAGCACTCTCGGTTGAAATGAAGGAGATAAGAGTGGAAGACAGAGTATGTTTTTCAGGAGAAAATCCACAAATTTGGGTAACTTCAAATAATTGCAAAGTGTTTGTTCTCTTTCTGTTTCTGTATGTGTCTTTGTACAAGGTGCTTGGCAGCCTGTTGGATGTATCGCGCAGAGCTGCCAAGTGCCGCAGCAGCTCCCTTGAGTTGGCAGGAGCTCGCGTGACGTGCTGAGCTTCGTTCGGGGACGTGGGCTCCTGGCCGTGCGTGTAGGGCTGAACTCCTTGGCTCAAAACAGCTCAGACTCATCTGCTGCACAGTTAAATAATCGGAAGCTGCTCATTACCTTCCGTTGAGTTGTGCAGCAAGAGTGGATTTTGTATTTGCTGTGTGAGCAGGAGATGACGAAGGCTTGAGCAGATGGCTTACATCTACCCCTGTCCCCCAGCCAGCACCGTGCGGGAGCGGCACTGGTCTCCTGCGTGCCCGGTAAGAACCGAGACCTCTTGTTCCTGTTCCCAGGGTGGCTGCTCAGCTACAACGCAGGGCAGGAGCACCGTGGTAAAAGCACACGCTTTCTGACCCTCAGCTCCAGCTCTGCGGGCAGGAGCTGGGGGAGTTTTGCAGTGATGCTGTTCGGGAACTTTTATCACCCTGCTTAAAACAAAGAAGTAATACTGCCAAGGTAAATGCTAACACCAAAAGACACAGACCTGGGGTGAATCCACCTTTGTTTTAAAGCATATGTTTTGTTGACCCCTGTTGTTGATGGAGATAATTTGTTGTTTGTCTATCTAGAGAGTAGGTAATTGAATGCATGACTCAAACTGATGAGCTCATGTGTTGTTTGGAAGGGATTTTTTCGGTGGCTTACAGCTCTGAGCTGACTAGCTAAATTGCTGCTGTTAATGTGCTGCTGTTCACACTTTTTAAGGTCGGATGACTTCATCAGTTGTTAGTTGAATAGCTTGAATTCACTTTTTTCGTCAGCTGGTGTTTATGTGCTCATACCACATTTTTTCTGAACAATTTAGTATCACTTAGAGTTGATGGAGAAAATAACTACTCTAAGTTAATGGTAGGAAGTGGAAGGTGATGCCCTGGTAGTATCTTCTACGTACAGATGCTACTGCCTGTTTTTTAAATTACTTGAGTCAGAGGATCTCGATACCTGTGTCTTTGGTGCACGGCCCCAGCAGCTGCCTTCTGCCTAGGAGCAGATTTTGGTGTTGGGTTAATACCTGTGCAGTGCAAAACCTGTTTGCTTTGAATGTGCATTCAACAGTTGGCAACTCCTGACCTGCTGTCATTTCTGTACCCATCTGCCTTGTTTGACTAGAAATGAAACGACAAGTCTTTTGTATCAATTTTTGCCCACAAGCGAACAATTCTGATATGAGTCTTCAGCCCTGGCTGCCCTTTTACTCATAGGCTGTTGAAGGCATGAAAAAAAAAAAAACCAGAACCTGAAAAAAAACCAAAATAAGGCATTTTGAACTACGTTCATAATGCATCCTAGCATCATATTCTGCTTCTTGGAGCAACTTGGCTGCTGGACCCAGTAGCTGTAGGATGACAGTTGGTTGAACATCTCGCTATAAACCCTTCTTAAATGAAAAGGTGCGGGATGTGGGATGCAATGAGAGGGAATGTGTGAACATGGTGACGGGGGCTCTGTGTGTGGGGGGGGTGGTAATAACTGCTGTCGTCTTGTGGAAGATGTGGAATACAGTTGTTCTGCAGGAAGAGGAGTCCCAGGAGGCCAGTGCCCGCTCTGGCTTGAGCAAAGAGTCTGTGGAGAAGCTGGTGAGTTTGTATGGCGCTGCCTGTGTCACAGGAACATGCTATGAAACTTCTGGAGTAGCTCTGTCCCTCTTGGCCTGACCTAGCTCCTGGTACACCTCCAAAGCTGGGCACTGGAGAGGGATGCTGCCGGGAATGCTGCTCGTGGATAACACCCTGCGGGTGGGGGGGTTATTTCACCCTGAAATAACCTAACGGGGGAGGGTCTCTATTCAGGTGGTGTTGTGAGATGCTGTGCCAGTGGCCTGGCATCCTTGCTGTCCAAATTCCTGCTGTCAGCCCCACGAGTGAGTGCGGTTTGGTTATGGGGGCGGTGGTGGTCTGTGGGGTTTTGGGGTGGGTGTTTTTTGCATGCTGAGGCCTATAAGTGGGAATGATGCTCTTATTCTGGAGCTGCTCTGCTGTTGTGTCCCAGTGCAGACCTGGAGCTACTGCACCCATCTTTTGGCCTCAATTTTGTGACTTCCCAGCACTTCTCTTCCCTTGTTTGTTCTCTTTGGCTTGTTGGCGAGGACGGGACTGGCTGGATGTCGCTGCTTCTGCCCTTTCTCTGCACTCAGCAAGGATGGGGGCAACCCTGCTAATTTGTTTTGGGGAAAACCAAGTGGCATACTATCCCAGATGTCAGGTGCAGCATGGTGCTGCTGCCCTGTTGGAAATGATTATTGCTTTTCATCATTAACTTGCCCCTACGAAAACATTGGCCACGGTCAATTTGCTGGCCGCTCTCCCCATGTGCATGGCACACCGCGGTCTCTCTGGCTTTCCGAAGGAGCCAGGCAGCCTCGCGTGGTGACTGCACACACAGGGGCAAGGCTTTCCATTTTAAAACCGAGCTGCAGGAGTCATGGCTGAGAAAGGTCTAGTTAACATCTGTGACACCCAGGGACTTGGTAGAATAAACAGTCGTCTTTAGACACTGCTCAGTTATTGCTGGCATTTGGGATAAATTCATTTCTGCACTAATGGCTTTAGGCTGAATTTACCAGAGCACAGAAAGTCCCCAGTTACCAAGTCTGTTGTGCGGTCACTGCACTGGTCTTTGGACAGATTAATGGCTTGGTTGGTTTTTCCTCTTTTAGTCCAGCTGGAAGGTTTGCATAAGCCGTTTGGAGGGAGAGGGAGGGACCTTTCAGCAGCTTGCATTTTGTGCACATAACTAAGACTACTGCTAGCTTACGTGATAAAAAACCTGCCTGCATATCCCCAAAGGTGTGCTGAGGGACTGTGGCAGGTTGGGGAGCCCGAGCGATTCTCAGCCAGGCACTGCCAGCCTTGCAAGAGGGTCTCGGAGGAGGGGACACCCTGCCCAGACCTCTCCCGGGGCTGTCCTGGGAAGCCGAGCCCAGCTGCCTGTGAGCGGTTGTCTGGCCAGTAAGGGACTGCTAGGGAGGGGACGGGGCTCATGTGTAGTTTACATCTTCCCAAAAATTCACAGTTGGTTATGGTGTTCTTGCTGGCATCCACAGCGTTGTCTGAACTGGTGATAAAGGTTTTAAACTAAATTTACCTGTCTGTGCTTAGCCGCAGCTCTTGGAGTCCTTGCTGTTAAGAAACTTTATTGGAGGGTCATTCTTAACTTTTTCCTTTTGCAAAAGGGAAGGAAAAAAATATTTACATCTCATTGACCCATTCTAGAGTATTTCTTGGTGTTTATCTACTTTTAAATTAATGTTTTCACTGCTGCAAGACCATCTGCACACTGGATGATTATGGCTTCTGATCCTTCCTTGTGTATTAAGTAAGGATTTCCACAACACTTGGGTTACAAATTCATTGCAATTTGTCTGTAAAGTCCGCCATGCTGACTGGGAGGTGTTCTCAGTGCTGCCCTAGGAGAAACAGGGTTTGCTCGATACTCTTGATGGCGTTTGCCTGTTTTGTAATCACAGCATGTCTTTAAATTTTTCAGTTATTGATTTGCCAGTGGCTCGCAGAGACCTACATTGCTTCCTCCTGAGGATTCTCTTGAACACAGTGCAGCACGACCAGCCCTTCATAGCTAGTTACTCAAGTTCACTGTGATATCGCAGCAAGTTAATTATTTGATGTGTATCCTCTTTTTTTTATTCCATCCCTGCGCTCTCCCCTCCTCCCAGCAGTTGCTGGTCAGTGTAGCATCAGACCTGCAAATTTTTAAGACAACCTTTTAAGAAGTCCTAGACCTTTTTGTGGACTCAGCAGAGCCGATGACCTGTAGGAAAACAGAAGTGTCTGGGGGTGCTTTGGGGGAAAATCCAGCATTTTCAGTTAGACAATTGTGGCGTGGTGGCTTTGGCTGTACTAATGACAGTCACAAATGAAAGTCCGTCACCAGGCTTGCTGGGTGAGGTGCTGTGGTGGCATGGTGAGTTTCTGGTGGCTTGTGAGCCACCAGTGCTAAAATTTCCCAGTAGAGCAGAGCGTTTCTCTAGAGGTGCCAACAGATCAGGCACATCTCGCTCACCAGTCCTCCTCTGAGGACTCAAATTCCATCGTTGTTAAGAGAGTTGTGGAACGGAGCCACTCTGGCTTAATTATGCCTATAGATGAAATAACAATCTGCCAAAAAGCAGCATTAGTCAGATAAGTAACAAAAGTCTACTCAATTTATCTTATTTTCTTATTTATATAATGCATTGAATGAAGGATTGGCCTTGGCTCATCATCATTGCACACCTCAAGTTTTGACTATTGACCTTATATATCGCTTTGCAAATGGGTTGGTTGACTTCTTTTTAATTATAAATGAACTGAACCCAGTTTAATTTCATTAAAAAAAAAAAAGAAAAAAGCTGAGGTGGCATTATACAGTGCATGTCTGTAAGCTGGGGGAACTGATTATATTTTCAATGAAGTTCAAATAACATGCATTGGTTTTTGTTGTGGGTGGACTAACAGAAAGTGAGGTGGTGGATTCTGAGCTCCCACAAGCAGAAAACAATCCATTTAAGAAATGAGGTGGCAAAAGCATCTTTAGCCAATCTGATTCATACAAACTGTAGATGACTTTAGGTGATAAGCAGAGTGTGTCTCGGAAGGAAAGCAAGCTTGCCTTAAAACTATTATCAGTCTCACCTGAGTGCATGGATTTTTTTTTATTATTTATTTATTTTTCCCCTCCTTTGGGAAGAGGTTTTTGAGCATCACCTCGAATGTCTTCTGCCCCAGATTGGTGAATAAATTATGTTTTTGTCAAAGACACTGGAGATGTTGCTGCCAGCCTGCTGCAGCCTAGCCTTCGAGGAAGGTTGCAGGAAAACCTGCTGATGGCTTGCTTTAATGTGGGGCAAGTCCCAGTTGTACCTTTTTGATATTTGTATAGGTGCAGTGAAGCTGTTAGTCGGGGGCTGGATCATTAGAGCATCTCTGGAGGAGGACACTTGATTTGGAGGACACTAAAATGCAATATTGGCTCTAGCATCACACTGAGAGCTGTAATCGCTCTCACCCAAGCGCTAAGTAAGGATCGCCTTGGAAAGCTAAAGGAGGGAAAAAAAAAAAAGCATGTGCTGCTCTTACTGCTGTAAGGTTTTGTTCAAATCTGACTTCTTAAGGGGAGGGGACCCTTCTGGTCCCCTGCTCAGGTGTTAGGGCAGAGTCATCTTGAGAGTCTGCAAAATTGTCTCCTTTTCTCTAAAACAAAGACCTACACGAAGCCAAGAAGCTGCTGTGCTTACAGCAGTAAATATTTATAGAGCCTTGTGCACTTGAGCTATTTAAAGCAATTTTCCTGAGATGCTCATCTGTTTAAAGGGAGAGCCCAAGAGCAGCATGAAATACGTATCTCCCTTGTCTTTGTACCTTTTCCAACGCGACTTCCAGTTCAATGTACCTGCTTGCCTGCTGCCGCCTCCATTGTGTTTTCGGTGTGCTGCTGCTCATGCGGATGCAGTTCAGGGGCTTGGCGGAGCGGAGGGACACCTTTCTCCAAGCTGTGAATTCCCAGGAGGAAGGGGGACTGACAGCCTGATACAAAGTAGTATCAAGTGCTGGAAGAAAATTGTCATTTCTCTTGGAGGGATTTTACTTTTCCTGGTCACGTCAGGTGTAATCTTTCAGGTGAAAGTCTGAGTTTTAACTAAGCTAAGATTGGGTGTGGGGTTTTTTTCAGGTCATATTGATGCGAAGTGTGCTGTGCTCTGCATGAGTAATTTGGAAGAGGTCAGAGTTTCCTCTAACACATCCTGCCTATTCCCATGGGAAAACAGCTTGCTTTCTTTGGTTTTCCTTATACCAATTGGCAAAAGAAATAAAGGTTTGGAATTCCCTGGAGTCTTGCCCAGGAGTGTGAAACCTGGCTCTGCAGAGGGGAATCGGGTGTCTGACATCAGGCTTGGTGACAGCAGATCGCTTTGCAGAGCGCCCCGTGCCAGGTCGGCTCGCTGCTCGAGAAATGGGGTTGAGATGGCGTCAGCGTAAGTAGGAGTCTGAAGCAGGGCTGGAAAAATAGCAGAGGAGTCGGCCTGAATGCTAAATTAGAGAGAACAGCCCAGACTTGTTTTCCAAGCCTCATTCATTTTGTTGCATCATGCTAGATATTGGTCAAGAAAGAGATCGGTTGATATAAAATAAGCTTTAAACACGACTGTTTTCTCTTCCCCCAGTGCTGCGTGCCCCGAGGGCCGGGCAGGGTTGCGGAGGCAGCTGCTGCCGGAGAGTCGGCTGGTTTGCTGATGCCGCGTGTGCCGCAGGAGCATCGCGTGGGGTTTGTAGCGGCGCATCCCTTCCGGGGGATCAAAGCACGTTCTGGTGGAGAATAAATGTCAGTCTCGAAATGAGCTGTACTGGGCTGCGAGCTGAGGTGATGCTCAGGTGGGGGAAACCCTGTCAACTACAGAAATTAAATTTTAAAAACTTCCCTTAACTTACTGGCGTCTGAGCTGCCTGAAATGAAAAGGCAGAGGAGCAACCCTGGCGCGGCACGGCCACGGCCACGGCACGCTCTGCCAGCGGCTGTCGCGCTGCCAGCAGCCTCTGTGCAATGGTGGCACCTAGTGGCTGCTGTGGCCCTTTGTCCCCAGGTCCCTGGGACAAGGGGGAAGCCAAGGCTGAGCTTGAGCTGTAGGCTGGGCCTACGAAAGCGAGCTGGGCTCCTCGGCTTCCTTGTCAGCCGTAAATGGGGGGAATATGTGTTGGGCTGCAGCTCGGGAAACTGCTGTGTGTTACTGGGACTAAAAGAGTAAGGTGCCAGCTGGGAGGTGGCCAGTACCGGTGTTAGCTGCTGTGGCAAGTCCCGTGATTTTAAGGGCATCTGTGATTGATGCAAGTTTTCTAGCACCAGCGAGCCGTGGCCATCCTGCACAGCTACAGGAGAGCTGTGCTTGTGAGCTGCATCCTGCTCTGAGTACTAACCAGCTGAAAAAAAAAAGAAAGACAAAAAAAAAAGATGTTGCATGCAAGCTTTAAAGGGAGGCTGTTTGAGCTGTCCTGATGAACTGAGTGTGTATGGAAGAGGGAAGCTGAAATTTTCTCCAAAATGTTGCAATTGCACAGTTTTTGTCCTTATCAGTGAGCTTGTAGGTAGAGGTTTTGCTCAAAAACCTTTTGTAAATTTAGCCCCTAGTCCTAATTTGGGTGTATGCAAGTTAAAAAGTGCATTACTTTCCTCCAACCCGTATTACCAGATACTGCATAATGCTGACTGTAGCCTAGAATAAAAAGTCAAAGCAGCTTTGCTTTTAACTCGAGTGTATGTGAATTCCTCAGGCCAGTTTCATGGCAGTACCGCAGGTGTGTAGTCCTCAGAAAGGCCTTTATCCTTCACCTCCAGCACTCTGGTGCCAAGGAGAGAAATTCTGCCCAAAGACGCGGACTGCCCTGAGGCTAGGCAGCGAAACCAGCTGACTGGCAGCTGTCTGAGAAATGTGAAGAGATAAATTTGGTACTTTCCTTTCTGGATTTTGCATTCGGTGTTTGACGTTGAGTGTGGTGGGCAGCAGGTGCCTGGAGAGTCTGCCAGAACCGCTCCATCGTGGTGAGCTCTGTTAATTTCCCGCACAAGCAATGGGCTGCCATCCCTGCCTGTCCCTGGGAAGGGATATCTGCAGGGGCAGGTAAACCATGCACCTCGTACTCCCTCCCTCCATACCTTCTGTTCTGAGCATAGATGTTGCTGTGAAGGACATGAAGGACTTCTGCTTTGCCTGTTTATTTTCCCTGAGCATCTTTGGAGCAAGGAGCAGTTGCAGCAGGAGCTCAGGAAGTTTTCCAGTGCTGTTCTCTGGTGGTTGCCCACTTTGGTCATGGCCATATTGTTCTGCCCAAAGGCCAGTGTTGCTCTGATTTAAAGTATGTGGCGTAGTTTCAGATGGGCACGGAGGGAATGGGTATTTGAAGCATTGCTCTGGTGACCGAGTCATGTGTATCTGTGACAGGGAACACATGTTCCCTGTGTTGGGGGTGCAGGCTGGGCAATTCCTGAGCGTGGAGCCTAATGAGGGCATTTCTGGGTTTGTGTGTTTGGCGTTTCTGTTCTCTTTCCAGTCTAGCTGAACCTCTCTCACTTTTAAGAGCTGATAGTTGAGCAATTTATTTCACCTGATGGCAGCATTTTTGGAAGTGCGTGGCCTCTGTGCCCTAAAAATGGTGTCGTTATTCCCCCTCCTTGGTGCTGGCATGCAACTGCTCTGTCCATGCAGCTGGGCTGCTGGTGCAGAGGATGCTGAGGACTTACTGCTTGCAGGGAGCTCTTGTGCCTGATGAGAAATGGGGCAGCTCTGCATGGAACAGAGTCTCTGGGGATTTTGCATTTGAAACAGGGCAGTGGGCTTAATTAGCCCCTTCCCTAACGGCCCGTCAGCCTGTGCCAGGGGATGGTCCTGGTTCAGGAACTGGGGGGAGATGTCTGGATGCTCCCCTCCTGGATGCAGAGCAGGCTTGCTCCCACTGCTGCTTGCCATCCTTGGGGACGAGGGAGATTTATATCTGCCTGAAAATAAATACAGATCATTCACTTGTCTCTGGAGGAAGATAAAATGTAAACTGTCTATTTTCTGTGATAAAGCACTGGAAATAGTTGGAATTTAAGATAATTATCTTTATTGCTTTTTATAGCACCCTGTGAAGGCTGAAACCTAATTTGTTTTTCACTAACAGGGAGCTCCTGCTGATGACTCAGAAAAATCCATTTGCTTTATTGACAAAGTTGTCTGGTTATCGGGGCAGTATTCTCCTTGCAGGAAAAGGGAAATAAGGGTTGTAACACAGTGGTGGGTTTTTAATATGGATTCAAAGTTTGATATCTATTGGTGAGAGGAAAAAAATAAAGTTGATCTAATCGGAGTGAAGCGACTCTGTTTTAATAAAGACGATTGTAAATTAGTTTATGCTTTAGTGGGTGTGCAGTAATGGTGCACGGTGCTTTGTTTAAGCAACTTCAATACACTTGAAGCTTATTAACTGGAGGTTGTGGAGAAGCTGCTTTTCCTGGGCACCTGGTGCCCCTTGGCTGTTCCCAAGCCCAGGCTTTGGGGAAGGAGGTGGGAGGTGCGGTCGTGCCTCTTCCCTCCTGTGCCTGGGGCCATGGGGAGCAGCGTGTTCAGCTCAGTTTGGATGTATTGCTTGCAAGTGGAGTTGCCCCTTTTTTAAACTTCTTCTGTGCCCCTTTTAAAACTTCTTCTAATGCTTCTTCTGAATGTGAGAGACAGGCTCCCAGTTTTTAACAAACTCTTTGTGTATCTGAAGATGCTGGGCACCCCTCGTGCAAACGAATCGCTTGGCAGCACAGCCTGGTGGTGTGGTTTTGAGGGTCTTCTGCTGCTCTGGTATTATGGCTCTCTGAAAGGCAGTTGTCCGTGCTGCACTCTCAGCTGTTGGTGGAGGGGGAGTGCTTTCTGCCTTTCCTGACCCTGTATGATACGCACCTGAGAGCTGCTCAGAAGAAGAAACAGCATTCTCTGGACAGGCTTTCAGTACCACCCACCTCCCAAAATGTCCTTTGAATGTTTTGGGCAGTGATGTTTGAGAGATGGTGGGTCTGCAGGCTGACTTAGCAGAGATGCTTCTAAATTGTTCGTTGCTCTGGCTTACACCCCCCCAGTCTGTAACTTAATGCTGTCACTTGGGATAATGCTACAGACCGCTGAATCTCCTACAGCTTGAGTCCTGACAAGTTTTATCCAACAATGGAGAAGTAAGAAGCAATCTAGGGGTTAACTATATTTTTAGGGAGGAGGGAGGGAGCTCCACAAGGGTAGGCTTTGCCTTGAAGCAGAGGTCTCTTTCTATCAAGTCTCTGTAGCCGTCCATAAACACGCAATACAGCAAGGGGGAGAAAACATCACTTTCTGTAAATGTGAAATGATAGATCTGGGTGGGCAGAGCGGATTTCTGGTCTGTCTCTGACGACCTGCTCGGCATTTGCTGAGCTTTTTATTGGTTTCCTTTCAGGAATTGACTACAAGACCACTACTATCTTGTTGGACGGCAGAAGGGTCAAGCTAGAACTCTGGTGAGTATTTCTGAGCCGCTTTGGCTGCGAGTGCAGGACCGGTGACAGGGGCAGTAGTGCTCTAGTGGGATGCTGTACCGAGCTGTGGGGAGTGCAGAGCATCCCCAGCTGTGCAGTGAGGCTTGCTGGGTGTTCTTACCAGTGAGTTATTCTAGCAAACCAGACCCCTTTCTGTTAATTGAGTAGCACAAACAGCATGCTGTTCTTTGCTGGAATACTCCGATTTCACTCTTTCTCTGTCATACCTGACCGTGTTCCCATACAGCTCTCAATCACTGAGGGAACAGTATTATTTTGGAAGTAATACTGGATTTTCCTGAAATCCTAGGATGAGAAATACAGCCAAGAGAATAGGAAAGGAGGAGGAAAAAAGTGGGTGGAGCTCTTAGTCCCTACAGAAGCTGGATATTTCTCAATGACTCAAGTAGAAAATTAGAACAAGAGCAGTGAATAGACCTCACAGTTAGTGTCTGAGTATGGTAAACCCCTGGAGAGCAGGACTTACTGGAGTGACCTGACACTGGGATGGAGATGAGAGAATGCGGCATGGGAGGGGTGACCTCTGCCTTATCTGTCAGCACTGGAGGGAGACCCGGAGTCCTTCTGGCCAAGCTTTGTCTGAGGTTTAACCTGCTGAGAAGCTGCCACAGCAATCCTCTAGATGAAAAGGGAAGGATAGGTAGCCTGCCCCTATTCTGGGTTTCACAGAGATCTAGTAGGGAATGACACAGGCCCTAAAACATGAAGTTAAATAGCCCCTTTACCAACGCTTGCATCAAGTAACAGGAATATTGGTAATCTGTGTGAATTGTTAAATAGGAATGAATGCCATGTTCTCAACCTCAGTGACTGGCTCCAGCAGCGTATGGGTTCATGGTTTAATTATACCCCTGCTCTCTGAAGCTAAATGTCCTCATTTTTCTTACAAAAGAACAGAAGCAGCTAATTTGTCTCTTCTAGCTTGTATGCATATGTGCTGTTTATATTCTTTTGTCTCTCTTGTAAGATGTCTGTTTTAACATTTCAGCCCCAAGTATGTGGTTACTTATTGCTTCCCTCTTGAAACCCTCTTCTTTTTATACTGTAATTCTTGAGCTGGAGAACCAGCACAGAACCTGAAAAGCTGGTAGCGTTGTTTTGTAATGCCTTATAATGTAATCGTTTACCATTACTTTCCTCATACAGCCCAATATTTGATTGTCGGGGGAGAAGGAGATTTAAGCACAGACTGTTAGATTGACATCCATGACCAATAATATGATCCTTGAAAGCTTTAGATCTGAAAGAATGACTGTCCTGAACTTGAGGTCACTGCCTTTTTCGTATAGCTGGTGCAAATCTGGGACTGAGGGATTCATCAGGCTTCTCAGTAGTCATTAATGTGTCTTTTATCCTGGCCCAGTGAGTAGATATGACAAACATCATAACAAGTCTCTCATTACCGTGACGCATTTCAGTATATACTGGTTAAATCAGTGTGCTGGGCTCTGGCTTACTGTCCCAGATGTTCCTGAAGGCACTGAGAAGTGCTGGTAGTGTAGTCACACTTATTTACACCATGTCAAGAGTTGCAGTCAGGACAAATGATAGTGACTGAATAGCCCCTTATTGTCGCAGTGGGATAGAAATGCCATTCCCTAGTCCTGTTCCTGAGCTCTCTGTAGGGTATGGTCAACCAGGTCTGTCAGAGACCTGGGTATAAAGATACTTCCTTTCATTTTTGGTTAAAACATGTTTGAAAAAAATAAGTGAAAGTAGACAGTGCAAGACAATTTCTCCTATCTTGAGTGCTTATGTTTATTTCACAATAGATCAGCTGTTCTCCGTGACTAGGAGAGGTCTGTGGTCTCACTCTGACTTTGAACTCCCGTGGACTGCAGGGAACTAGAGAGAAAATCCTTTGCCCAAGGGAGTAAAATAACTTGCATCCTTGTACATCATAAGGTAGAGCTGAAGCTGAGTGGTTTTGGTTTGTACCTTCTCCATGGGAAGTACAATGACAGTGAGGACCTCTGGAGTGTGTCTGACTAACTAAAGGTGGTGATGCACCCACCGATTCTTCCCAAAAAACCACCGTGCAGAGCAGTTTGGGTGCCATGCATGTTCTAAAGATGTGACAAAATCAACACTGATTTTTTTTTTTAAGTCAAATAGGAGATGTGCAGATGGGATTTGATTCTACAAATTTCATAGCTGTAACTTTACTTTTCTTTGTTGCAGGGACACATCAGGGCAAGGAAGATTTTGCACCATTTTCAGATCCTACTCTAGAGGAGCCCAGGTAAGTGTGGCTCTCAGTGCTTTGATGGGGCACACTTGCTTTTCCTTTAGGCTGTAAGAACCTTTCGTGCCGTAGTAAAGAGCTCTGAAGAGGAACACATCAAGCATCAAAAGGATGGGATCTATGTAAATGCCAAGAGGCACTGTGTGTTGTCTTGCTGCCTGGTATTCTGTTTTATGAAATGGTGGGAGAGAGGGGAGTGAATGACAGACTTTCCTAGACTGCTACAGAAAAGGTCTGTTACGGACTATATTCAGTATTAGTTTCTAGAGAAGGGCTGAGAGATGGGGTTATAGATGACAAGGCAATTCTAGCTCTAGATCTGCCTTAGCTTTAATGTGGGAGCTCATACTTTCTGAGGTTTGTCAAATTTGTTTAAAAATGACACTGGCTTTCCCAATGGAGTTCTTCCAGTCTGTGTTGCCTCCAAGTCAGTTCCAAAAATAGGGTGGCTCCTACTTCATGCTTGACGCAGACTTGAAACTAGAGCAGCTCAATTGGATCGTAAAGTACGTTCCTTAAAACATGAGACAGAGCGATGCATTTCGAGTTTCTCCTTTGGGCCCTGCTCCAGAATAGCATCTAGATTCTGAACAGCAGAAAAATCTTGCGGTCCTCTGAAAAATTGCTGTTAGTTAACAGTGCTTTCTTACAGTTTTATTGTCATCCTTTTAGTAATGTGACAGGGTCCCTCCAGGATAGTCATCCTAAATTAAATGAACTATTGTGTTTTCCTTTTGTTTCCAAATTGGAAAACTTTGGAGAAAGTTTCTCCTCTCTTAGACACTAAGAGTCGGAAGCTATATATCAGCCTCCTGACTGTGCCAGTGTCCTGGCAGCTTCCCAGCCTTTGGGAAACTTTGCCACTTTTATTCAACCTCTTGCCACTATTGCTCTTGGCTTTTTGCTCCTTCTAGCTGTAGAACTTTGTTTTGCTAACTGGCAAAATCCATCATGCTCTCTTTCTGTAAGACTTCCTGCAAATTGACTTGTACTGTAGACACGAGAGCACTTTGCCTGGGATGTGCTGCTGATATCTCCTCCAGTGTCTCGTTTATTCTTGCTTGTGCACATCTCTGCTGTTGTGGCTGGCTTTGAGGCAGCTCCTTTGAAGCAGAGGCCAATTTCCTGGTGCTTGCACAAGTGCAAGGCAAGGAGTGTTGGAGCGTGCCTTCCGCAGTGGGAGAGTACAGCATCTCCCGTTCACATGCTCACTCCCATGTGTGAGTTTATCTTTAAGCTTCCCTCTGTCCTTACTACATTTCAGAAAAATCTAGAGCTCCAATCCTAATATAACCTGTGGGCTTGAAACCGTGTCACTTCCTTTACCAGTTATAAATAAACGGAATCAGTCAGTGTGGTTTTCTGATGACCACATAACTTAGCTTTGGTCAGTCTTTTTCTGAGACATGCTGTGTCAGATGCCCAAATCAAACTGGGAATAGAAAGCGGCAGGCTTCCCAACTAATGTGTCCAGAAATATCATTTGAGATCTTTTACCCCTGTCTGCAGCATGACCTGCTTTTCCAAACTGCTGTACAGAACACTTTCTCCCCTTCCTGTAGACTGTGAACTCCTCAGAGCAAGTGCTGTGTCTCCACAGGGCTGCACCCAGCAGAGCCTGCACCCGCATGCCGGAACTCGTAGCTGCTGCCACCATACAGTGAACTGGGGCAGACAGGGAAGGTGAAATAAGTAGTGATGAAAATACTTGAATTGGATGGACAGACAGGTATACGTCTGTCTAGAAACTGCAGTGGAGCTGTAAGGCACTTGCACAGTGCATCCTTTGGGTTCCTGCAGCCTATTCTCCCTAGACGCTACGTTTGACACTGGATGCCATAAGATGTCGCATATCTAGCTGACCTTAAGTTTGAAATTGAAGATTGCTTTTATCTTCCTTTCTCAAAATTAAGTTCTTGACCTTCTTTGCTTTGGAGGCAACATCTTGCCCTTCTGCTATATTTATCAGTATTGCTTTAGGAACTCTCACCTGAACATCTGCAAGGCCTGCCTCATCCATCTTATCTGCTTACTCTTCCCAAGGAGTGAGTCTGAGAGACGTTCGCAATAAACCTCATCAGCCAGGCAGAGGGACCTTTAATGTGAATGCTTTATTGCTGAATGCTGGGGTTTGGAGCTTACTTAAGCAGCAAGGTGTAGCTTATGGCTTTACCTCAAAGCCTGCATTCTGCTTGTGCAACAAATCCCTTTTCCAAAGTACTGTTCTGATGCTTCAGTCCTGATCTGCCAAAATAGTCAACCTTTACTCTTAAAAACAACAAAACAGCAAGCCTGCCCAGTAGGAGGAGCGGTAGTTCCCAAATGAAATATCTCCACTGCCCTCTGAAAGTGTTCTTGAGATGAGCACGGTGAAAAGTGGGTGCCTCTTGAAGGCTGGTAGCTAGAGTCCTTGTACAGTCTTCTCCAGGTGGCTTGGAGTAAAACTTAGATTGGTTTCAGCATCAGCTGATTGGCTCCCATGTGGCAATACAGCAATATTTGTGTATTAGCAGGAATATAGATATTGTCTCTCAAATAACTCACCACATCTTTCAATGGAAGAGGAAAGTATCTTAATTTAAACTCTTAATGGTCAACCAAAGCAAGAGGACTGTTTGTTTTGAATAACAAATGCCTGTGTGACTGCAAGAATGGACTTCAACACCTCCAACTATTTTCAGTATGCAGAAGCTAACTTCTTCTGGCATAGCCTTAGCATAAAGACAACTTTAACCCAGTGTGGTCTTGGGGGGAAAAGAGATAAAATGCTCCTGAGTTCTCTTGTTTCTTCAAGATGTATTTAATGCTGTGTGCTGTACAGACTTCTTTGCTTCAGCTGTCTGCTTTCCTCTCTTGGTATCATCAGACTTCAAGACTTCTGCTGTAGGAAGCCTGATGCAAATCCAGGCAAATGGAAGCAAGAGAAACAGCTTTTTAATCTAACAAGCCAAAAGCTCAGGAAGAATAAATAGAGCAGAGAAGAGAGACGCCAGGGTAGGAAAAGCTCTGTTTAAAGTGCAGTGTGATACTTGTACAAGTACGGCTTGGTATAAACTGGCCACAAGCACCTTCACACTGAAAATTAGCAGAAGGTTCTCACTGAGTAGAGGAGTGAGACTCTGAACTGAGCTTCCCGTAAGGAGCACAAGGGGAGCTTGAAGAATGAGTTTCCAAAGAGGGCTTTGACAGGTTGGCTGTGAGAGCAGGAGGCTGGCCTCACCAACCTGGCAGCCCTTACAGGGGTGACTGAGAACAGGGTGAGTCTATCTGAATAGCCAGTGCTTAAGAGAATACTTGGTATGAAAAGTGCCTTCAGGTAAGGGACGCACACCTGACTTTCCCACACACACATTGTTTCTCAAGTGTAGTGATAAGAATTGAGTCTTTTGAAGTAAACCCTGGAGAGGTTGCAAAGTAGAAAACCAGTCTCCAAATAGGGAGCAGACCTTCTTGGGAGTTTTCCTTTCCCCCACAGCACAGCCTCATGCTTTGCTCAGTCTGGACTGCAGGCTAGTCCCTCCCCAGTGAAAGGACTCTTCTTGAGCACCTTGATGCCTTTCCCAGTTTAGAGTCCATACCACTTGCCTGGGTATGTAGCCATGTGGCTTTCATGTTCAGCAGGAACTTCTTCCTCTTGAAAACATCTAAAGTAAAATAGCTTCACTGTCCTTGATGAGTTGTCTTCAAATGAGGACCAGTCCCTTCTTTCAGCCAAGGCGGACCAGCCACATTTGCCTCAGGATTTGCTGTGAGGATCACAGATCTGTCTTGCTTTCCCTCCCTGCCCTGCCAGGCTGATCTGATCTCATTAGGAATGCAAGGAGCTCTTTGGCTCAAGGTGGAGGCTTGTGGTGTACTGGTGTGCCTGGGACCCCTGCCTTTTCTTATCTTGCTTCTCTGATGTTTGAGTTTCCCTTCTCCTGTCACAGCTGCTTTCATCATCCCTTCCCTCTTAGGGTCTATCGGGCCTGCGGGTCCTGACCGCATCGCTTCAGGGTCTCTCTTTGGGGCAAAAGAGGAGCAATTGTGTCTGGGATAGCAAAGCACTGGCCTCTAGGCACTGGTGGGGCAGGGAGAGTGTGCAGGCGATGTCATGGTGACTGCGGGGCCAGGGGAGGGTACAGATGGAAACCCAGTAGTGTTGCGACCTGCAGAACAAACTCGGGGAGTCTGAAGCTTGCTGTGTTGCAGAAGGATTTTTATATTAATTATCGCAGCGTAGCATATCGTGAAGGGCATTCAGTGATGCTTAAAGGTGCTTCAAAAATATTTCATTTTGCTCTTGGAAATCTGCGTTTTGACTTTTTCTGCTTGGCTTTAAGGTCTCAATCATACCGACAGCAGAGCTGGCACGCTGATCTCAACTGTTGGGTGCAGCTGTGGCTCTTCTGGCTCCTGTGAGCAAACGCAAGCTATTCCAAGAGTTGTCGCAGAGGGGAGAAAGAGGGTTGTGGTGGTGCTTTCTGATCTAGCAAAGAAGAAGCAGTGCTAGTATCATTCCTGATGTGCTTATGTGCCAGTGATTTAAACTGTTTCTGGAAATGTGGCTTGCCAACTCTTCCCAGGCAGTGTGATAGAGAAGGTCCTTCATGAATAGTTTCAGACCATCTACAGGAAGCCATAATCAACAATTCAAAAATGCTCCCATCTTACAGCGAAGCTGCAGCCCTAACAGAATAATGAATATTGTTGAGTTCTGCTTAGGCAGGTGGTTTGAATAGCTGCTGTTTATCCTGTTCAGGGCTTCTTAGCATGCAGGAAGGTGGTGGCTTTTTTGGCAGCTCAGCAGACTCTGAGATGTAGGCTCTGCTCTACCTTATGGCTTTCTTGGTTGCTGCAAATATCTTACCAGCCTCAGACCATTTTGATGGGGTTGTCCAGCTGCTGGAGGAGTCCTCCCTGCCTGACAAAATGTTTATCAAAAGCTCAGTGATAAATACCCCCCCCCTCCCCAATGTGTTATGGTGTTGGGAAATGGTTTGGCAGCAGGATGTAATTGCCTGTGAGCCAAGGTCCAAGGTGCCAGCTGGAAAGCCACGACCAAATGTAGCTCCGAAAGAGCAGGCAGGAGGGACAAAGTGTTCTGGTTGCTGTCAGCGCTGGATCTTTGTTTGTGGCTTACTTCATCCTGTGGGCCAGAGAAATCCAGTCTGGGGGGGTCTTCCAGGCTTCTTCAGCAACAGCTTTTTTCCATCAGTGGAGAATACCAGCGAGTGATGCTTTCCTGGCCACCCTGTCATCTGCCTGCACTGAGCTGAAGTCTTTCAGTCGTGTGTGCGCTTGCGTCCCCCTGGCCGTGTTCTTGCATGCTTGTCTGAGTGGCTGGAGATCCAGGTCCTAAAGCATCTGAGAAGCCTTTTTGGAGAAGTCTGCTCTGCAACGATGGAGGAGCATGCTGCTTCTCTCTCACCTTTAAAAGCTTATTGTTTATAAGCCTGGTCTAAACCTGCAGCAAGCAGACAGGGATGATACTTCCCCCGTCCCCCCCTTGGTTATGCGGACAGATCTTTGTGTAAGCTCCTGCTGGAAAGAAGTTTGGGTTTTGGCAGAGTAAGTGTCCACATGTGCTGCTGGATACAATAACAGATGATCTCTCTGTGTTCCTTGTTCACTGTGTGATGCACTCGTGGAAATTTCTGTCACTGGTGTGCTTAGGGTTGTGCCAATCCCAGTAGCGTAGAACAAAAATGGTGGAAATGAACTTTGAAAATCAATGTGAAAAGACCCGAGACGGGTCTGGGGATGAGTCCAGCCGTCTTCTACCTCACACAGAAGCCTGTAGGCAGGTTGAGGAGAAAAAGGCTGTTGGAGTGTTGATGAGGGCTCCAGAATACCCTTGATCTGAGAACCTGAGGGTGCAGCTTTTCACTTCATGCTGTGGGAACCTTTGGTACGTAACACTTGGTTTTTTTGTGAAACTAAAATTTTAGAGGTATGGAGATATTATGGTGTTGACAACCATCTAGGCACTTAGAGAACAGTTTAGGCTGCAAATGGGAAACTGTTCATTTGTCTAGTTGAGTAAGTTAAAATTCTGTGCACGTTATTCCAAAGGAGACTTTTTTTACAAAAATAAAAAAACCAATAGATCTTTCTTGGAACTGTCTGCAGAAATGGAGCCAGCTCCCTCTCTGTGTGCATGTCTGGGTACTGTTCTCTCTAGGGAAGAAAATGCTAATGACAAAGCGTATTTGGGATGTGTGCTCTAGAAACGTGGTGTCTGGAGCATGCCAGTGCTACTTGGAAGAAGTACGAGGTTATCTGGCAGTACCGTGAGCTGGCCAGAGACTTTTAAGACAGCTTCCTCCATCTTCTGCTGAGTTACGGTAAAGCTGGTCTTAATACCCATGCTGGGGAGGATGGGGACAGAAGCAAGGCATTTGACAACTTGGCCTTGGTGTCTTCTGAACTTTGGGAAGCTTTACTTGACAATGTTAACTCTAAATGTGCATTCATGGAGCTGTGTTATGACTTGGAGGGTAAGCTGGCAGGCAGCGTCTTGTCTCTTGCATTTAGATATTGTGGTCTTGACCTTCCATCCTGCTCCTGCGAACTTGGGCTGTGTTTTTGCTGATGTTTTGTCCTTATTCCTATTTAAAGAAGATCCAGACTGCAGCTGCCAGCAAGCTTAAAAACTCTCTCCTCCTAGAGCATATTTCTGGCAGAAGCAGTCTTCACAAACTAGGTCTTGGGTCTGTTTCTCTTGGCTAAAGGAACTTGTCAATCCAGAAATAAAATAAGTAGACTTTATTTAACTTGTTGGCAGTTTGTCTTGGAAGGGGGTCATCAAACTTTTTGCTTTGTTATTTCCTGACTCTCATTCATTCACACGTGCAGCCTTGGAAGCTCGAAGTCAAAACAAATATAACAAAAATGAAAAGAAAGCTCAGAGTCTGTCTGTCTGTCTGTCTCTCTCTCTCTCTCTTTTTCTTTTTTTAAATGCACTTAATGTGATGTATACTGGTATTGATTTGGTTCTTGAAAAGCAGTATCTTTGGTTTTGTGGATTTTTTAATTACAGAAAATAATTACTTCCTTCTTATTTTTTCCTGTCTAAACCTAGGAGAAACTGATTCTCTTCTCCAAAACAAAAACAACCTCCAATTCTTTTTGAGCATGAAGTTTTTTGACTGTTCTAGAAATGACACTGCAAAAAATTATGGACTCTAGACATGAGCCCTAGACTTTCCTTGGAGGAAACTAAAGATGCATCTGCTCCCCCCACCCCACACATGCTTCTGCAATTATGAAAACTCATCGTCAGGTCCCTCAGAACAACCTCAAACCCAAGCTTTGAAGGGCTCACTCTTCATGTTGGGCTATCAAACATGAAAACCAACCCACCATGCATGACTTGCCTTTTGTACCCTCTCCACTTTTTTTTTTTGTACATTTGAGCCTTTCTGCAAATGGTACAAATGCAGAAGCATAGATGTTGGAGGGCCAGCGAGGACAGAAAAAGCAAGCTTCTCCTGGAGAGTGACTGCCCGGCATGGAAGTGCTGTGCAATGAGGTTGGGGATAAAGCTCAAGAATCAGAATTGTTCTGACCAAGACTTTTAAAAACAATAAAATTGGGCAGGCTTTGTGAGAGCTGCATGTTCTGAGAGAGCTTTGAGGGAAAGGCAAACAACATGGAGGCACATCCAGCATACTCGGAGAAAGGCTGCTTTTCCAAGTGGGGGGAACACTTCAAGTGCCAGCTTAAGCCATGACTTTATTATGAGGATTCAAGTGCCTTTGTGGCTTAGATGCCCTGGTGTTTATCATTCCCATGTGCTCCAGATCTCATGCTGATGATTATTTTGTCATAAACTTGAGGGATATCACATATATGGCTTCTGTACAGGCTTCCCCCAGTTCATCACAAGCTTTGGCAGCAGGAAATATTGTAGAGCTGTGTTTCAGGAGGACTAGGTAGTTTGTGTTTCCCATCTGTGTCGTGGATCTTCCATTTCGATGAATAAAGGAGCAACTCCACTGGTACGTGAGGGTGCTTGGTAGTCTCTGACTTGTACCAGGACAGATGCTAGGCAGTTTGTCAGCTCCCTCCTTCACTGTGCTGTATCAAGGCATCTCCTAGGGAGGACTAGGCTGCCAGCTGAGATTTTCCTTTGCCAACTTAAGATCTCTTTTGCTTGCGCTGGGGACTTACTGTAGGGGCGGCTGTTCCTGGGGGATACCCCTGATTCAGAGAAGACTGGTTCTGCTGAGCTTGCTGCTAAGTGATCTCTTATCCTGGAGTCAGCTCAGGCTGGTTTGTTTTGCCCTTAGCTTAGTCCTATTGCTGCTGGGTTACCTTTCATCCGGCGCTGCATTCCCAGCTGGGGTGCCTCCTCTCACAGTGCGAGATCATCTGTTCCTCTGTAGTTCCCATTTCGGGGCATCTTCAATTGCGATTCTGTGAAGTAACCTTGAAATGCATGTTGTCAGTTGCAATGTCCTTGATTGCAAAGAAGAGAGTGACAAGAAGTCAGAAAAATAACAGGAGAGTTGCAGAAAGGCTGCTGCTTAAGACAATTCTCTAAATGCTGTATGTGCCCAACTGGTACTGAGAAGCAGCTCCTGATGTGTTGACTTGTGTGCCTGCAGGGCTGTGCATAGCCTACTTTCCTTGTGTCTGTCCTCAGAAATACTTTGATTCAAGAAAAGCTCACGTGTTAAGAGTTGCTGTGGACCTGAGTGGTGGCTAGCAGTCTGGTCCTGCCCCTGAGTCCTGATAGCTGGTCTCGGGTGGAGACCCTCTGAAGTGCTGCTCCATGTTGTCACGGCTGCAGGCACAAATGTTCCTGCCTTGAGTTGTGCCTGTCCTCATTGCCAGCATCATTGTGCTGCACCTCAAGAGGTGACTGGGAAGTGAGTCGTGGATGTGGGTGGTGTTTAGGGATGATGGATGTGGGCCTGAGATGCAGTAGGTACCTCTCTTCCAGAAGAAAGGGCAGGGGGAAGGTCCTTCAGCGGGGCCTTCGATCTGACCCTCTAGGGTTTGCCAGCATCGCTGTACTGTGTTTGTTCTCTGCTGGTGCAGCAGTGACAATTAGCAACACCCGCTGCTTTCAGCAAAGCCTGGTGAGGATCCTGGTCTTGAGATCTGTCCTCCAGTGTGGCTTATTGGCATCACTCAACTTCTTCCCTGCCAGCAGAGGGACAGCAGAATGAGACAGGTTCTGGAGACGGGAAAACATGCTGAAGATGGGTGTGCTTTATTGACTTTGTCATGTTCTGCTACCATCCTACCACTGAATGCAGCTGTTCCGCATAAGGGGAAAAGAAAAAGACTGTTTCTACCTCAGTGAGTTTGTATTGGATTTGCACAGCCTTGATCCTCCAGATACACAGTCACCGAGGCAGTTCCTCCTCCTTTGTAGAAACTGCTGCTTTGGAAATTATTTGGGGGCTGTTCAAGCCAACACAAGAGTAAAACCTCCCCTAATAGTCTGGGACTGAGTTAGTACAGTCCTGTTGTCTCAATTTTTTCCCTAGTAAGCACACAAATAGTGCAGCTGGAGCAATGTTCTGTCCCTTAGCCTTTTGGTTTCTGCATATGGAGGTGGTCTTTCAGGTGTGTCTCCCTTCCAGTTTGCCTACTGTGAAACTTCCTGATTGCTCCTGATTTTCTTCCATTAGGGAATTCTCTTGGTGTATGACATCACTAATCGCTGGTCCTTCGATGGGATAGACCGATGGATAAAGGAAATAGATGAGGTAAGTTGAATGGAAGAACACGTGCGGTGGTCTATAGCAAAACTCTGTGGAGGTGCCACCTCTGATATGGGGACGAGAATGGCTCTGCTATGGAGAGGAAATGATGGCAGTCTGCTAATAAGCAAAGTAAGTGTCTGCCTTCCACTTCTGTGTAAATCCAGAGTAGTAGGAAAGGGCTTGAGAATGGCCAAGAGAGATAGGAAGGTTCCCTCTAAAATGGACTGTAGAGGAGATAAATTAGTCTTCCTCACCATGTAGTACTGATTTTGGCAGTCCCTCTCGGTCACAGAGCAGTTCCTATTTCTTTGCTCTCACTGCTATTGTAGCTAAGCAGAAGAATACTGGTTGTAGGCTGCCCTTACAGAGGACAAGCCATCATTTCTCCACTTCTTTCCTTTTTTTAAGCACGCCCCAGGTGTCCCTCGGATCCTGGTGGGAAACAGGCTTCACCTCGCCTTCAAGCGGCAGGTGCCAACGGAGCAGGCCCGGGCTTACGCGGAGAAGAACTGCATGACGTTTTTTGAGGTCAGCCCCCTGTGCAACTTCAACGTCATAGAGTCCTTCACGGAGTTGTCCCGTATCGTCCTCATGCGGCACGGCATGGAGAAGATCTGGAGACCCAACAGAGGTCAGTAGTGAGGAAGGTGCTTGGCGTGGGGAAGGCGTGAGAGCTGTCTGGGCTGAAATTGAGAGATAGGACTGACTGCCTAGATGGGAGGTGTATTTATTAGTAACCGTGGGATCTGAAAGCACTTGACATGGAGAAATGCCTCGGGTCAGACAAGCTGAAGCTGGGCCACAACAAGCTGCCTGTACTAGTGCAGGAACCCAGCAGGCAGCGGTGAGAGATGGGCAGCTCCAGAAGGCAGTTCAGCATGTCTGGGATCTGAATTGCTCCAGGGCATCCTACGCTTCTCCACTTACTCTGGATGAGGCTGAGGGCAATTAAGCTCACAACTTGAAAATACTTCAATCAAATGGCTGTGTGGGATGAATCCAAGCATAAGTACCTCTGTCCTTACCCTCGCCTGAGCCTGCGTCTCCTGTTTTGGAGAGACGTGGAGGCAGAATGAGGCTAAGGAGCTGAAAGGGACTAAATCACATCCCTGCTGTCGGCACGGAGCAGTGGGCTAGGGTATTCCGTATATGCAGGCACATGTGCTGCAGTGTGCAAACAGCAAGCAGAGTCTGTGTTGCATCTCAGCCTGTTGTGTTTGAAGCAAAATAGTCTTAAGTCCCACGTTCCTAGCTGGAGGTAGCAGTGTGCCCCACTGGCAGTCTGAGCAGCAGGAGATTTGCACTCTGGGGGTGACCTGCCTTCATATGGATCCTCAGCTCCTGCTCATGAGAGAGGGAAAATCCTATTTGCCAGCCCCAGGCACCAAATTACCTGCCAGGGCTCCTGCCCTGACCTGGCTGCCATGCCGCTGTCTCCAGCTCATGGAGGGATGGTGAGCAGGAGAGCAGGAACTGGGCTGCATTCGCAGACCTCTTCTGAACCTCTTCCACAGGCAGGACTTGTAACTGCTGGCTGCTGCCTGCCTGCCTGCTTGGGAATAGGGGCTGCCTGCTTGGGAATAGCAGCGTGGCTTTCGCGGCAGGCTGGAGGTGAAAGCGTGCCCTCGTGTGGCCGCTTGCTGGGAAACCCCCTCCAAGTAGACTTCCCAAAGCAGGCTCATGGTGTACACGGAGCTGAGAGGACGCTGGGAAGCCTGAAAGGGCAGAGTGTTCTGGCTTGGTGGGATCTCTGTTGCTGCAGGCACTCCGCAGAGAGCTGGCCCCGTGGCTGCTGCTCCCCAAGCGGGTCCCAAGTGAGACTGTCCTGCTCCAAGACTTGCTGACCCTGTTGCCTCCTTCCCTGGGCCCATCCTTCTGGCTGCCAAACAATGGCCTGAGAAGCCAAGTGTCTGCCTGGAACGTGAGCAAGGCCCTGCCTGTCCCGGGCACCGTGCAGAGAGGAGCGGTGGCAGTGTCTAAGCCCTATTTTGACACCAAAGCTGGTCTCTGGCAAAGCACTAACCTCTAAGGCAGAGCTCGCCTGGAGTTTCCCAAACTTTTGTCCTAACTGATCTGCTTCCTATTCAAGGCTCCTGTGCGATCATTATTAGCTTCTCTCCCCAAAGGAGCAGGAACTGCACAGCATAAGGAATAGTTGTAGGGAGAAGGCAGCCCTTGAAATCTCTTGGCCCTTGACTGTCTGGTCTCTTCCCCCACCAGTGTTCAGCTTACAGGACCTGTGCTGCCGAGCCATCGTTTCCTGCACCCCAGTCCACCTCATCGACAAGCTGCCGTTGCCTGTCACCATCAAGAGTCACCTGAAATCCTTCTCGATGGCCAACGGGATGAACGCGGTGATGATGCACGGCCGGTCGTATTCCTTGGCCAGCAGTGGGGGTGGGAGCAGCAGCAAAGGTAACAGCTTGAAGAGATCCAAATCAATTCGTCCACCCCAGAGCCCCCCACAGAACTGCTCACGCAACAACTGCAAGATCTCTTAGCAGGATGGACGCGCCGTGAGCTTCTAACGTATCCACACCCACCCACCGATGTACAGCTGTTTGCACACTTAACCCTTTTCGACTGGATCCTTTCGGATGGGCCGCGGTTGCTTTTGTGATGGCGCGCGCAAGTGTTGGGAATGTGCTCACGTTTTGGCTCCGCATACGAAGCGTGGTGCCGGCTGGATCTCGCAGCGCTGGCGGGGAGAGGACTCTGCCAAGTGACCCTCCAAGAATGCTTTGGGCTTTGCCTTTCGGCCTGGGGTGGAAAATTCAGCAGCTGCCGGGTTGGGGAGGGGGGGAAGGGAAAAAAGCTCATCCAGTCTCAATGGAGAAATGGATTTAATGGAAGATTGAGAGGCTTAAGGGAGTAGGCAAGGAGAGTGTGTGCTGCAACTTTAACTCTTGGGCTCCTGAACAGATTGCTGGTGCAATAGTGATCATTGGATGTAGAAAAAAAAGAAACGGGGACAGGGGACTAATGACAGTTTTCAGCAGGATGTTAACCTGCTGTTGCCAAAAACAAAGAAAACAAGGCAAGAGTTGGCCAATTGGAAAGGGGAAGGAAGCAGTCCGCTTGCCTTCTTTGTTTATTTATGTAAATATTATACATATATATATATATCACTTGTTTTTTAAGGTTTTTTTTAAGAAGCAGTCAGGGAAAATTTTATGCAGCCATGTAAATACAAGCACTGGATTAACTTTCCCAGTGTCATCAAAAGGGGAGAAGTGGAGGATTTTCCGATGAAAATATACAAATGCTTTAAGAGATTTTCAATCACCACCTGGGCTTGTGCTGGGTTTTTTTTAAATACTACATATGCAGAAGGAAAGAACGATTCGTGTGTAACATACCCCAAGCTGCGTTATTCCGATCATTCCCTAAAATTGTGAGTGCTGAAGGCAGGGTGGGACGTAAGTGGATCGAGGGGTAGAGCGGAGAGGCCAGGGTCTCGGGGTTTGTTTTCGGCAGGCAGGACGAAGAGGCAGCTCTGAGGTCAGACTGATGCCTTGCTCGCTTTGCACCTTCTGATGCGCGGCTGACTGGGGACTGAGGAGCAAAGAGTAGAAGCGTCGCGCCTAAAGCAGAGGGAAAGTGCTGAATTTGTCCCTTATTGCTGCAAAGCCTCGGCTGTCGCTTCCAGAGCCCTCCATCCACCACACAGCCCTCTGGACCCTGACACGACACCACCCTGTGCGGCAGCCCCCGAATCCTGGCTGCTTCTTGCTTTGCTTTTCCAAAGACATTCTGCTTGAGCTAGCGTTGCTGCGGCTCCTCCTGGATGAAAGTGGGGAAAGGACAGAAGCAGCTTTCCCCACTGGAGCATGAAGGAGCAGGGACTGGGAAAGTGAAAAGTTTGTGTGGGAAAACAGTGATCCCCAGGTCCCGTCGTGGTGAATGCGCTCGGCTTTCGTGGCAGCGCCAGGAAATCGGGAAAGCAAACTGCTTTGCTCTGTAGGACCGCTCCTGGATTTTAGAGGGGCATGCGTGCTCAGTGGCAAGAGCTTGAGATGTGCACGTGCTATCGGAGAAGATCTTGTGTCAAGCAAGGGCGTGTGCTTCCCTGGCTTCGTTCCATGGCTGATCTGTGCTGGAAATTCACCTGGAAACTTAGAAATAACGCCTAGCCCTTATTGCAAAAGCTAAGCGGGGCTTGGCAGTGGGTCTGAGCTATGTCAACAGATTGGCGTAGGTGGCCAGGACGTGTAGATTGTGAGTAGCGTGGTAGAAAGTGAACTGCTTTTCCTTGTGCTGGGCCGGTCTCCTCCTCAGCGAGGAGCCCAGCCGGTACGGTGCTGCCATCTTCCTCCTGAAGTTAGCAACTTCGCAAGGCCCGGGCTTGCTCTTCTCCCCCCGTCAGCAGCTTGTTGCATTGCATGGGCAGAATGAAGCCGCAGCGGCTCCTGCGTGGCTGACGGACCCGCTTTGCTCAGGCAGCAGGCAGGGACGCAGCCCTCCATGGGGGACATCTCCTTCCCCTTGCTTCTGAGCTGACCTGGGAGGCGAAGGAGCCTTCCCCCTCCCCACTCTGTACAACAAAATACAATACAGGGGCAGGTCTCTTGGCTCGTCTCTAGTGTGCTTATTGCCCAGCTCAAATGAGCGAGGAGAGAATTAAACCCTAGGCAGATGGAGGGGGGAGAAGAATCCTTTGTAGTGGTGGTTTGGCTCAAGAGCAAAGCCGCAGCCGAGCTCGGCGTGGTGGGGCAGAGGCTGGGGGATTTCAAGAACCTGTCTGGGATGGCTGGCACCTGTTTCCCATCACTTAACACACAGCAGAAGACAATCGCTGGCTCAGCAGCCCGGGGATATACGGCCAACAGGTGATGCGCCCCGGCACTGCAAAGGCAACTTCTCCTGGAAGACATCATCTGGGCACCGCGGGGCCCCTTCGCTGGGCTGCTCCTGGGCACCGGTGTGCGGGGTGAAGAGGGACGAAGGTTTCCTTCCTCAAATCACAAAGCTGCTGCATGTCTAGAAAAACTTGATGTACCTCTGCTTGGTTTGGCTTTGCCACGTGTGACACCTCCCCACACCTTTTTCCCTGTGGTTGATTTTTTTTTTTCACCCTATAAGGTCTCCGCAGATCCTGTCCAGAGTGAGGATGAAAGATTTACCTGAAGTGTTTGCTCAGCAAAAAACTTTTTTTTTTTTTCTATTTAAAAGGAAAAGATTCTTGCATCTGATGTCAACACTAGTCTGTAGCTGCTCTCCAACACTTGTACCATTCCTGAGTTGGTTTTTTTTTTTTGGACTATCCTTTTATTTTTTTATTCCTTTGTACAGTCAATGTTGTTCAACTGATTATACATGGTTTTGTTTTGTATAAATTAAAGTCCTTTTTTTGTTGTTTTGAACTACCAATTGAAAGGTGGAGAAGTTGTATCAATTTTTGTGTGGGCTGGGAAGAAGTTGAAGGGAAAAGGTGGTAGTTCTGCCCAAAACTGGGGATTTGGGACCGCTTGTGCTGGAGGTGCATATTGCCGCTTCCTGATCAGCCTCAAAATAACTCATGTTAACCTTGGATTGCGTTTTGGGGGGGGTCTTAAAGTCACAATTCCTGGCTCGGGGGTTCTTTTTGCCTTTGTCTACAACTGCAGAAACTAAAACTGTTCCTATTGAAGTCTTGATCCTCACAGAATCTCTGATTTTTGGGTAGCGGAGCTCTAAGAAAACAGAGTAGCCTGCAACACCTTTAACAGCACGGGTGGCTGTCGGAAGCCAGGCTCCCCATCAGCTTGCGCGGGGTTGCGCGCAGTCCCTGGTACACGGGGATGGGGTTTGCAAGTACAGTCGAAGCCTTAAATTGCTTCTTGGGGTCCGGGCAATCTCGGGGGGAGAGGACGGAGCGCTGTGGCAGTATTCACCCGTCCTACCCAGACTGGAACGAGCTGCAAGTCAGCCTGGGATCAATGTGACTTTGAAATGGAAAGGGTGCCGCAGGGAGCTCGGAGCACTGGTGTCACCATTGGGGTGTCACTGGGGCCGGCTTCAGGGGCATCAGCTGGGGCCGGGAGCCCCCAGGAAGGGGGTTTCCTCCTGGGTGGAGGGAGGCTTCTCCTTGCCTGATCCTTTTCTCTCTCGCTCCCATCCCACCTCCCGTTGACCTCCCTTTTCCCCTGCCTGCTCGCTTCCCTAGGATCAGATTTTCCACTTCGTACCAGACTGGCCACGCTTGTTTTAACAGCTTAAGTAGTAATTGCCGGGGCTAGGACGGGGCAGGGGGGAAATGAGATAGTGTCTGCAGCCTGGAAAACCCTGGAGCTAAGGTGAAAGCCTGGTCAGGGAAGAGTCACGAAGACTTTTTTTTCTCTTTTTCAGGGGGGTTCTGGAAGTGTCTGTTCCCTCTCACCAGCAGAGCCGAAACAAAGGCTGTGTGTGGTTTCAGGTGGGGTACAGACAGCCGGAGCCCATTACGCTGGAGCAGCAGGGGCTGCCTTTGCTGCAGCTGTCTCTGCCTGGGTAGAGCAGGGCAAGAAAACACCGCACAGCCTGAACGTCGGGGAGAGGCTGGATGGAGCTTTAAGGGTCCCTGTTCCTTGGAGAAAGAGGAGGACGCAGGTTGCTCTGGGCTGGTTCAGGTCTCTCCTAGTTGGGTGCTTTTATCTGAACCCACCTTCCCGATTTGAGGGTGTCTTGGGGTGGTCCTGCTGTCCCCTGCGGGGTTGTACCATGCAGGCTGTGAAGAAATGGTGACCTTCATCTGACTGCACCCAAGACGCTTGAAAATGAGGATGCACCCACCCGTGGGTGCGTTGGTGGGGCAGGAGCCCTCCTCCCGTGGTGCAGGGTGTTATCGGAGGGGGGACGTGGCAGTGTGCCCTCCCCTCCAGGACAGGGAGCTGAGCCGCTTCCTGCGCTCCCTTGTCTTGAAGGCAGAAGATGAGCCATAAAACTCACATCTGTGTCTGCGATCTTTGAAAGTGACCCCAAAAAATCCCCCTTTTGGGGTGCAGCAGGTACTTGGACGCACGGAGATGAATGGTTTGGGAGAGACTGAAGTTATGGCTGCTTTTAAGCCTTTAGATGGCGAAAGTCGTATCGTGGGTTTGGTCCGGGGTGGGGAGAGTCACTTTTTCTTTTGTCTTCGGCTGAAGAAGCACTAGAAGAAGCTGGGTGGGGGTCCCCAGGCGTGGGCGAGGGTCTCAAGTCATTGGGAGCTGCATTTCCAACCACATGGCACCGGCATCCCTCCGGACGGCCTCGTGCTGCCGAGGCAAAGGTTCCTGGCACGCGCTTGTCCCGGCCTTGCCACTTTTGATCCTGGTGACGCAGGGATGAGGCATCTCAGGCTCCCGTGTGAAACAGGCCACCCCTCAGGGGCTGCTCCCCTCGCTCCGGAGAGGGGTCAGCAGGACAGGGGCCGACCCAAACCCCAGCACCGGTGTCTTCTCAGACCGTGTTGCTGTGACTGCATGGACCCCAGCATGGGGATGGGCAAAATCTGGGCTCCAGGTTTTCTCTTCCCCCTTCCCTTCCCTCCTGCAGCAGCATCCTTGGAAGGACCCTGGAGCACCCCGAGCGCACCCAAAGTGGCTCTATGCCCCCAGGCTGTATCCTTGGGGAGCGAGGTGCCACGGCAGCCGGCAACGCTGCCTCCCGGCCAGAGCGAGGTGGGTTGGGGGTCGGGGATCTCCATGCGTAACGCTGCTGCAGGCAGCCGGGCGCTGGCAGTGCCCGCTCGGCAGCCAGTGTCTGGGGTCGGCTGGGTGGGTCCGGGGGCTCCGGGCTGCCGGGGCAGGCAGGGTACGGCCCCCGACAGCTCCCAGGCCGGGCTATCCTGATGCAATTCCCTGTTTGCTAAACACCTCGTAAGGCTCCCCGGGAGCGTCCCGGGGCAGCGTAACCTCCCCTCCGCCTCCGGGGCTGGCCAGACCCTCGGGTGGCCGCTTGGCCGCGAAACCAGGATGAGTGGGGTCCCTGGGCACAGCCTGGGGGACACGGCCCAGCCCTCCGCACGTGGTCGCAGCAAGCTGATGTCGTGCTTTGGGATTCCGGGCCCCCGGGGAGCCCTGGGACGGAGCCGCTGGCAGTGCAGCCATTTGCCAGCCCTGGCGGCCGCCCAGGCAGGGAAGCGGTGGCGGTTGCGGGTCGCGGCGCTGTGTCAGTGGCACCGGCTGGAGGTCAGCGTGCCGGGGCACAGCAGCTGCCTCCTGCTCACGCCAGCGTGGTGGGTGTCGAGGGCCCCCCCAGAATGCCTGGTCCGGTGCAACGGGGCTTCCCTGGGAGCCGCAGGTGGGGAGAGCACTGAACCACCGCATGCAAAAACACCTCTGGGGTGCAGGTGGGTTGGTTTCCCCCCCTAAAAATGTCAAGAAAAGGCTCCCCACTTTTTTGCTGCTGTCCGCTGCCCCCCCCCCCCCCCTAGTTTGCAGCCCTGCGGAAGGGAGGCTGGGGGTTCTGAGCTGCCCCCCCCCAGGGCAAAACCCCCTCGGGTGGGTCAGCTGCTTCTGAGGAGCTGCAGACCCCACCTCAGCGCTGAGGCGGGTGGGTCACGGCTCTCGCCGGTGCCGGAAGAGTTAATGCTCCCAAAATGCCGTGAAATGTTCCTGCCGCAGGTCAGTCTCCACTGGGGATTAGGGAAATCTGGCCGGGGAGCCGGGGCCGGCTCCTGCCAGCTTAGGGCCGGCTGCGGGACGTGCTCGGGGAGGCAGCGGCGGGATTGAAGCCCAGGCACAGCGTGCCGGAGCAGTCCTGCCGGGGTCTGGCACGGCCAGGCGCAGCCTTCCAGCTCAGAAAAATACAGCCAGTTTTAAAAGCCTGGCCATAAATCAGTGGGGAGGGAGGGCTGGGAGCTGCCGCCGGGCTGGGTGAGCCCCTCCAGGGGGGCTGGGTGGGCACCCACCCTGCCATGCTGCCGGGCGAGCCAGCGTCCCGCGCTTGGCAGCGCGGCACCCACGGGATGCTGGCTGGAGAGCGGGGATGAGCAGGGTGGACGCGTGCCGGTGCCGCAACCTGGCTCCTGGGCGCAGGGCTGCCTTTGCCCAGCGGGCGCCAAGAGGCTAGGTGAGGGGCTCCCAGGCCAGCCTGGTCCCTGGCAGCCCCGCAGCGTGGGCTCCGCGCGTCTCCCCACCGGTGGCCCTGTCCGAGTGGACCACAGGCTCTGGCTGTTTTCTCATCCTGCAGGAATTCGGCTCCGAGGGCTGGGTGGGTTTTTTGTGTGTCCCCCCCTTTCACTCTCCCTCTTTGGAGACTTTCCGCATTCTGCCTTTGATCTCCCCCCGTGTTTGCCCAGCCGATCGCTGGGCTCGCCGGGGTTAGAGGCTGAGGTCAGCGCCTTTCCCATTCCAAACACCCAGAAACATCAGTGGGAAGGGAGGGGATTCAGATTACAACCTTCCCATCCTCCCCTTCCACCCCACTCGCCCCGCTCGCCGTGCCGGCGGGGAGCCGGGACGGCCTGAGCCCCTCTCGCCGGGGGATGCCGCTGCCACCGTGTCCCCGGCGCCCCGAGAGCCGAGCGACGGCGACGGCGATGGATGGCGGTGGCGGGCAGCATCGCCGGTGGTCCGGCAGGCGCTGGGCGTGCTGAAGGGCAGAGGTTTGGTCCTCTCCTCCTCCTCCTCCTCTTTGTGCCCCCGCCCGCCCGCCTTCTCCCTCATCCCCTCCATCCTGAATGTGATTTACCCCGAGCCCTCACCGACGAGCCAGGCCGGCGGCACGGGGTGGCCAGATGCCTCCTCGCGGGAATTTCGGCCGCCCAGGCCGGGGCTGGCGAGCGGGCGGGCGGCAGCGAGCCCCCGGGGGCACCGCGCTCCTCCTGCCTTTGCTGGCGGCGGCGGCGGCGGGGCTGAGCCTTCAGCCGGGCAGGGTGCGCAACCCGGGGGTCTGCCCCAACCAGCTGAACCCCAACCTGTGGGTGGACGCGCAGAGCACCTGCGAGCGGGAGTGCCAGGCTGACCAGGTGAGCGGGGGCTGCGGGGCCGGGGGTGCGCGGGGCCGGGGATCGGAGGGACATCCCCAGCTCCCCCGAGGGAGACGCTTTGGGGTGCAGGTCCCGTGCCCGGTTCCGTTGTTTCGGTGCGACGCGCTCAGCCTGGCTGCAGCTTTGCCCCCCTGAGCCCCTGCTGTCCGCAGGCACGAGGGCTGCCCTGGGCCACTCCCCGGCCCCCGGCAGGCAAAGAAACTGCTTGTAGCCCCCCATGTCCCACCCCGGGCCATGCCCCGTGGCCAGGACACCCCCTTTGTGCACCCCCAGGATGCTCCCACCCAGCCAAGGGGCTGGGACGAGGGGAACGGGTGTGCTGGGACGGGGACCCCCATCAGGCAGTGGACAGCCTCCCCTGGGCCCCCGCCCGTGACTTGTGCCTGAGGTCAGGAGCCCACCCACGGACCAGGCTGCCCGCCCCAGAGGGCCCTGGCTCTGGGCTCCCCAGCAGCAGGCAGGGGCACCAGCGCCTCCGCCCCGGTTAGAGCTGCCTGGACCCGGGGGGAGTGACTCCTTGGCAGTTCGTCTGTGCAATGAGTTCTGCCTCCCCTCAGCCGGCTAAAGCTGAGAGGGGGGAGACGCCGTCTGCTGGGGGAGAAGGGGCCGTCGTCGCTGCAGTGCACCCCTACCCCTGCTGGGGGTGGGTCTGGGGGGGCTGAGGGTGGGCTGGGGCCAGCGCAGCCGTTCTGGGGCGGGCTGGCTCTCACCCAGAGCCCAGCGATGCTGGGGTGCGCAGGGCTGCGTGGCGGACACCTGCCCACCTGGAAGCCCCACGGGGGGTGGGAGCAGCACCCACAGCCACGGCGCGGCAGTGACCTCCACCTCCCAACCCCCAACCTCCTCTCCCTCCCGCCGGCCAGGACTGCGAAGGCTTCGAGAAATGCTGCACCAACGTGTGCGGGCTGCGGAGCTGCGTGGCCGCCCGCTTCGCCGACGGCAGCCTGCCGGCGCTGGCGCTGGCGCCGGCGGCCTCATGCGAGAGCTTCGTGTGCGCGCAGCAGGGCTCCGACTGTGACATCTGGGACGGGCAGCCTGTCTGCAAGTGCAAGGACCGCTGTGAGAAGGAGCCCAACTTCACCTGCGCCTCCGACGGCCTCACCTACTACAACAAGTGCTACATGGATGCCGAGGCGTGCCTGCGAGGCACCCGCCTCACCACCGTCCCCTGCAAGCACATCTTCACCTGGCCCGACACCAGCCCCGTGCCGCAGGAGACGACGGCGCGCCCCACGCCGGGAGCTGGCCCCGAGGTGCCGGTGCCCCCCGCCCTCTACAGCAACCCCTTCCACCAGTCGGTGCGTGCCGGCGGCACCGTCAGCTTCCGCTGCGACGTCAGCGGGCGCCCGCGGCCAGACATCACCTGGGAGAAGCAGAGCGAGCGGGAGGAGAACTTCATCATGCGGCCGGACCAGATGTACGGCAACGTGGTGGTCACCAACATCGGCCAGCTGGTCATCTACAACGCCCGCCACGAGGACGCTGGCATCTACACCTGCACGGCCAGGAACGCTGCCGGGCTGCTCCGCGCCGACTTCCCGCTGTCGGTGGTCAGGCGGGAGCCAGGGGCGACCCCGCGGGCCAGCAGCCCCCAGCCCTTCCCCAGCGCCGAGTGCCTGAAGGAGCCAGACCGGCGGCGGTGCGAGGCCCTGGAGGTGCGCTGGCACTTCGACGCCAAGCAGGGCTCCTGCCTCACCTTCCGCTACGGGGGCTGCGGGGCCAACAGGAACCATTTCGAGACCTACGAGGAGTGCCGGGCCGCCTGCTTGGGCAGCGCCCGCCCCACCTGCCTGCTGCCCATGGTGCAGGGTCCCTGCCAGAACTGGGAACCCCGCTGGGCGTACAACCACCTGCTGAAGCAGTGCCACTCCTTCGTCTACGGCGGCTGCGAGGGCAACACCAACAACTTCGAGAGCAAGGAGACCTGCGAGGACGTCTGCCCCTTCCCCAAGAGCCTGCAGTGCAAGGCTTGCCGCCTGAAGAGCAAGATGGTGCTGAGCCTCTGCCGCAGCGACTTCGCCATTGTGGGCCGGCTGATGGAGATCGTGGAGGACCAGGACTCCGGCATCGCCCGCTTTGCCCTTGAGGATGTCCTCAAGGATGAGAAGATGGGCCTCAAGTTCTTCAACATCAAGTACCTGGAGGTGACCTTGACTGACATGGACTGGAGCTGCCCCTGCCCCAACATGACGGCGGAGGACGGGCCGCTCATCATCATGGGCGAGGTGCACGACGGCATGGCCACGCTGGACCCTAGCAGCTACGTTCGGGCAGCTAACGACAAGCGGGTGAAGAAGATCTACGAGCTGATGGAGAAGAAAACCTGCGACCTCCTGAACCGCTTCCAGGACTAGGAGAGAGCTGGGACGTGCCGACATGGGGGGCTGTGGACATACCATGGGGAGCTGCGGCCTGGGGAGGCCCCCGCACCAGTGCTTGTCTCTAGGGATTACCACCGTCGTGTAGTTCCCCCCCCACCCCCATGCTGAGCCCCAGCCCAGCTCCCACCTCCCCTGTAATTTATCTGCCGCATGCCCCCGCTGTGTACCCTCCCGGCCCGGCCAGCAGCAATAAAGACTGGGTTGGGTTGCAGAGGGGTGGGAGGTCTCCCCCCCCCCCAAAAAAAAACCTTCCCACCGCACCAAAGCCTCCGGGCCGAGTGTAGCACCCCCAGGAGCTCCCAGTCCAGGATCTGACCCCCATCGGCGCTGCAGGGGCAGGATTGGGGATGCTCCCCCCCCGCAAATCAGCACTGAAAGCATCGGGGAGCTGCTGGGGGCAGGGGAGCAAAGCCCCGGAGTTTATTGGTGGGAGGGATGGGGTCCCTGGGGTGGGGAAGGGGGGACAGGTCCCCCTGCCATTGGCACGGTGTCCTCTGGGGAAACCAGCACTGAGCAAGAGGTGTCCCCCGCGCCCAGGGGTGCTGTGCCCCCCCCCCCCCCCCATGCCTGTGCCCCCGGGGCAGCTGCGGCAGCTTCTCTGGGCCAGGCTGGGGCACCCCGTTGCAAAGGGAGCCCCAAAGGGGCTGGGGGAGAGAAACCCCCCCCAGCCCATCAGCCAAGCCCAGGCTGGGGCAAGTGGGCCACCGTCCCATCGCTGCTGTCCCCAGCCCCAGCTGGCACCGATGCGGGGACGGTGTCACCCCTCGAGGAGGCATCAATGCGGGGGGCGGCCGTGCCGTGAAGGTGTGGGGAGATGCCGGGGACGCCAGGAGGTGCCGTCGGGGCGGGTTACTGCTTGCGGAAGATGAGACTCTTGTTGTTGGCCGGCATGTCCACCTGGAAGCACAGAGCTGGGGGTCGGGGGGGTCCCCACCGGTGCGGGGACTGTCCCCCTCCGCAGACCCCAGCACCTACCATCCTCTCCAGGTACAGCCCGTTGGCCTCAGCCAGCTGCCGCAGCAGCGCCGTGTCCCGAAGGCCCCAGGCGGGATTGCTGCCAGGGAGGGAGGCGTGGGTCAGACAGACGGACATCTCGCACCCATGCTCTCCGACGTGTCCCATCTCCCAGGGGTGCCCCCAGGTGGGGGGGGCTCCCCCCCGGCCGCCACTTTAGGTCTTGTCTTGAAGGAGGACGCTGGGAGGGAGCTCCCTGTGGCTGCAGGCAGCACAGGCGGGACAGGCAGCATGGGCCGCACGAGCCACCAGCAGCCCTGGGCCCCCCAGCTCCCCCTCCTACCTCTGCCTCAGGCTGCGGTCAAAGTCCACGTTGCTCTGGGGGCTGATCTGGCCATCCACGGCGTAGGGCTGCCGGGACATGAGGCCGAAGCTGCAGGTGCGAGCCATCGTGTGTGTCCCCGAGCCCCCACCAGCCCACGGCTTGGTGTCCCCACCACGCACAGAGCCCAGTGAGAAGGGACATGGCCCTCGAGAGGGACCATGGGTCCTGTCACCCACCGTGGGTGCCATCACCTGCCACGGGCCCCCCAGACCCTGCCCCGGATGGGGCGAAGGAGGACAGGGTTCCTCCCATCCTGGGGGTGAGCGGCCAAAGCAGCCCCATCCAGGGCTCAGCACATACCCCCAAAGGCTGAGACCACCCCGCAAAGCCGAGCCCCCTGCTTTCCCCAGCCCCCCCCCCCCCCCCCCCCCCCAAGCCATGCCCGGAGCTGCCCTCCCATCTGCTCCCCCCAGCATCCCCAGGGACACCCCACACCCACTGGGATGCTCCTGCACCGAGACAGGTGGTCGGCCGAGCAGCACCCACCCCGTAGGTGAAGAGCACGCCTCCGGGCTTCAGCAGCACCCCAGCACCCTTGAAAAGGCCCTGGGGAAAGAGAGAGGTGGGGACCAGGTCAGGGGGCTGGGGACACCCCCCCAGGAGCCCCCTCCTTGGCCCTGGGACCCCCAAACCAGGGGACAGGGACCTGGCGAGGGCCGGCGTGGCTCCAGCCCTGCCCCGCTCACCTCGGTGCACCGCAGCTCCGCAATGTGCATCATGTTGATGCTGACGAGGAGGTCGAGGGTGGCGGGTTGGGTGCCCCCCCACGTCTCCCAGCCCTGCGAGACGTCCAGCAGGATGGGCGGCAGCATGTTGGGCACCCGCATGGCCTCCGCGTAGGCAGCGATGCTGCGGGCACCAAACCCCACGTGAACCCCAGCCAGGGCATCGCCTGCCCCCCCCCCCCGCATCCCCCCACCAGCACCCACTGCAGGCAGCCCCAAAACCTGCCTGCCCCGGCTGCTGGCAGCATCTCCCAGGTGGAGTCTCTGATGTCTAATAATAAGGTTGTGCTTGCAACGCAGCCGGGGGGGCTCTGCGCAGGGTGAGGGGTCTGGTATCACCGAGCTTTGCAACAGGCCAAAGGGTGGCAGGGAGAACTGCCAGCAGCCGGACAACTGGCAGCACGTGGACCGAGAGACCCCAGCGCCTAAAAGAAATCCCAGTTCACCGTTGTCTCTCAGCAGGGCAGCCGGAGCGCTCTGCCCTCCCAGCTGCCTGCATGCGCGCCGCCTGCACCCGCGTGCCCAGGCTGCCTGCGCGCTGCCTGCACCCACACGCCCGTGCTGCCTGCAGCGCTGCCAGCACCCACGTGCTCAGGCTGCCTGCACGCCGCCCCGCACCCACGCGCCTGGGCTGCCCGCGGTGCTGCCTGCACCCCTGCGCCCGGGCTGCCTGCACGCCGCCAGTACCGCTGCACCAGTACCGTGTGATTTTGGTGTGATTTATACCCTTTTCGGCACATTTACCAGCCAGGTCTCAGTTCCTGAAGCGTCAGAGCAGGGAACCGCAGCCTCCCGGCCCCGGCCCGGGGAATTATTTTTAACCAGGGCAGCGCGCGGTGGGTGTCGCTGCCGGAGAGGTGACGGGTCGGAAGGACGCCGGCTGCACCCCCTGGACAGGCGCCAATTTTGGCACCTCCCCACCAGGTTTATTTTTTTTTTGCGGGGAAATTCCTCCCTGCGCTGCAGAGCCGGGGTTTATTTTTGTTTCCTGAATGGAAACCGAGCCCTTCCAGCCTGGCGCTGCAATGCCTGGAATGGGCATTTGGCCACGGCCGGACCTGCGTGCACCAACGCAGAGCAAATAAACACAGCTCGACATGGCTCACCGGGGCGGCACGACGCCGGGGGCGGGGTGCGAGCCACACGCTGCGCAGGTGGGAGCCACTGCCGGCGTTCTGGTGAGCTGGGCTTTGGGCCTGGCACCACCGCGGAGCATTGCGGCCGTGCGCGGGTACCGGGGGGGCGACTGCCGCTCAGCAACGCGTGGTCGGGTGCTTTGCAGGCAGGAATCGCTCCGTAGCGGGGTGGGCTGGCGGGGAGACGAATATTGGGGCTTTTCCGGGAAAAATAAAGTACTGAGCTGGGGCGCCTGGGCTGTTTGGGAGTTGGGTACTGGGGCTTTCCTGGAAACAAATAAAGCGTCAACTCGGGGGGCCTGGGTCACCCGAGAGCTGAATATCGAGGCTTTCCTGGTTAAAAATAAGCATCGAGCCGGGGAGCCCGGGCTGCCCGAGAGTTGGATTTGGGGGTCTTTCCTGGAATAAAACACAGCACGGAGGTGGGGAGCCCAAGCCCTCCGGCCCCGGTCCGTCGGGGGAAGGGCCGAGGCTGCGCTCCCCGGGGACCCGCCCCTGCTCCCCGCTCACCTGCGCAGCGCCCGGGGGTCGATGTCGGAGGGCTGCCAGCGGCTCTGCGGCAGCGCCCGGGCGAAGTGCGCGGCGTGCAGCCCCGCGCCCGCCCCCACCTCCAGCACCCGCAGGGCGCCGGGCCCCACGTACTCCCGCAGCACCGCCAGGATCGGGTCCTTGTTGCGCTCCGCCGCCGCCGGCGCTTGCATGGCTGGGCTGGAGCGGGCGGTGGCCGCGGCGCGGGGACTACAAGTCCCAGCCGCCCCCACGGGGACCGCCCCCACGCGCCGCGGGTGGAGCCTCCCACGGGGGTGGGGGGGAAAAAAAAAAGGCGCTGTGCGCCGCCCGGGAATCGAACCCGGGTCGCAAGAATGGGAATCTTGCATGATACCACTACACCAGCGGCGCCTCTGGCCGCGGTGCCGGCCCGCCGGCACTCAGCCTGCCCACGCGTGACCGCGGGGCGGAGCGGAGCCCCGGGGGTGGCGCGAGGCGGTGGGTGCCGCTGCTCTCCCGCCACGTGTGGGCCTTTCCCACCCTCGTCCCACCGCCCCTAACAGCACCAGCTTAATGCTCCGCGTGGACACCCCAGCAAAAAGGGGGTGCGTGGGTCGCCCCGGCTGCGGGGAGCCGGAGGGGGGCGGCGGGGTCACCCCACGGCGTGAATCCTCGGCACACGGGGCTCACGGCGAAACCCCCTCCCCTTCTGCAACGACCCCCGCTAAGGACGGGCGCCTGGAAGGCCCAGCCGGAGCCCGGGGACCTGGGGCTGGCGAGCGCGGAAAGGCTGGGGGCTGCGCCCGTGCGCCCACGGGTGCCCTATAAACCCCGGGCAGGCCTCAGGTGGGGAGACTGAGGCCCAGCCCCCTGGGTGACAGGGCAGGTGACGAGCCGGTGGTGGGGTCCCCCCGGGTCACAGTCGTATTTAAGCACGGTAACGAGGGCCGTATCCTGTAGGGCTGGGGGGAGCCATGTGGGGGCCAACAGCTCCTGGGTGCCCCCCTGGGAGGTGCCCACGGGTGCCCAGCACCCTGCGGGATCAGGCCCTGCTTTGCAGGATGCTCTTTCGGGGGGCCGGGCACCCTCCCTCATCCCCTCCTGCCCCGGCGGGGCTGTGCCACCGCGGCCACGCGGCTGGCAGGGTGGAAAGGCCACGGTCAGCCTCGTGGGTGGCTTTGCTGGCCCGGGAGCATCCCCGAAGACGCCTGTGGGTTGGTCACACGGCCTGTCCCCAGAACCCTGGGTGCCACCCAGCCACGGGCTGGGTGCTGTGGGGTGGCCGGGGACTGGCTCAGGGTCACGTCCCAGGGCTGCGCCTCCCACCACGTGGGGAGGCCTCAGCACGCCTTCCCCGCTCAAAGGTCACCGCCATGGCCGGGACGCAGCCGCCCGCCCCGGCTTCCCGTGCTGCGGGGTGGCCCGTGGCTCCCAGGCGTCCTGGGGTCTGCGGCTCGGGGCTCGCCGGGCTCGTCACGGCACTGTCCCCACGGTGGTGGCACCTCAGTCCCTGCCTCTGCATCCCCTTGCTGTCCCCGGCCTGGCTCCTATGTGTCCCAGGAGTGACTCCGACATGTCCCCTGTGTGTCCCCGGGCTCCAGTGTCCCCTGTCTCCTGAATGTCCCCGTGCATGTCCCCTCTGTGTTCCCCGCAACTCCCGTGTCCCCTGCATGCCTGTGCCATCTTGTGTCCCACGTGTCTCCTGTGCCCTCTCTCCTACTTCACCCCTGCGTGTCCCCAAGCTCCCTTGTGTGCACCCTATGTGTCCCGTGCGTGCCCCCACATCCCATGCGTGCCCCTTATGCGCCCCGCGTGTGTCCCATGTGTCCCCCCACGTGTGCCCCCGTGTCCTCTGTGTGTTTCCTGCGTTCCCTCCACATCTCACGGCTGCCCCCTGTGTGTCCCACGTGTGTCCCATGTGCCCCCCCACGTCTCCCATGCGTTGCCCCTGTGTCCCGTGCGTGTCCCCCGTGTGTCCCCACATCCCATGTGTGCCCCTTTTGCGCCCCGCGTGTGGTGTCCCATGTGCCCCCCGCGTGTGCCCCCTGTGTCCCGCGCGTCCCCCCCACGCCCCAACGTCTCCCCCACGCGCGCCCCCCGCCTGTCCCGCACACGCTCTGTAGGTGCCCCGTTCCCCGCGCCCCCGCCGCGGCCGCCCCGCCCGCGCCCCGCGCTCCGCTGCCCCCACGCCCGTCCCGCGCGGGCCCTTTAAGGGCGGGGGCGTGGCGCGGCGCCCGGCCCGGCCCGGCCCGGCCCGGCCCGTTAAAGGCCCGGCGAGGGGCGCGCGCCGCACTCGGGCGGGGGCGGCGGGGCCGGTGCGGGGCCGGGCCGCGCCGCAGGATGTACACGCTGACGCGCGGCCCCAGCAAGCTGGCCACGCAGCGCCGCACAGGTACCGGGGACCCCGGGGAGGGGAGGCGAGGCGAGGCGCGGGGGGTGGGCGGGCGCGGGCACCGGCCCCGGCCCGCCCCGCTCCCCCGGGCCGCTCTGACGCCCCGCCGCCGCCCGCAGGTCCGACGCAGCAGGCGGTGGAGAGCAGCAAGCTGGGCGAGCTGCGGGGCCGGCTCCAGCCCGGCGCCTGGCCCCCCGCCAGGTGAGCCCCGCGGCGGCGGCGGCGGCCGCCGTGACCTTGAGGAAAGGTTACCGGGGCGGCCGGGCCGCGCCGCCGGGGGAGGGGCCGCGGTGGGGGGGGGGGGGCCGGGGGCCGGCGCTCGGTGCCCGCGTGCCGGGCCGTGCGGGGGGCTGCCGCGCTGCCTGCCCCCGCCCGCTTCCCGCGGAGACCGCACGCTCGTGGCGCGGGCCGCCCCGCGGGGGGGACCGGAGTTGGTGCCCCCGCCGCCTCCCCCCCCGTCCTCCGGGGGCAGGGGCTGTTTCCAAAAAGCACGGGGGAACGGGATTTGGGGCCGGTGGAGCGGGCGAAGGGCAGGCGGCGGCGGGCTGCCCGCCCCGGGGAGGCAGGGCGGGGGGCGTCCCGCTGCCTGGGGTGCTGCCTGCGCGCCGGAGCCCGGGAGAGGCAGCGGCTGGGCCGGGCCGGGGTTGTGCAACCCGCCCCCCCCCTCCCCCCCGCAAGCCCCGCAGGAGGCACCGGTTGCCCAAAGCCGCTGGCTGAGCCGCTGCCGGTGAGCGGCCGCACCGCGCTGGGGACCGGGCTGTAACCGCCTGGGCCCGGGCTGGCGGGTCCCCGCTGCCGCCCTGGCTTCTGGAGGCCGTGGTGGCCCGCGGGAGGCGTGGAGGCTGTCCTGTGTCCCCGAAGGGAGGGAGGGGGGGAATAGCTTTTGGGTGAAACTCCCAGCTTCTAGCAGAAATAACGGGAGCTGCTGGGCAGGCGCTGGAGGGGACTCAAGCAGCCGGAGGGCTGATGGCTTCCTCTCCTACGGAGATGCTTTCTCAGCTGGAGAGCTGGGGCCAAACCCCAGCCTGGCAGAGCAGGCAGCTCCACGCCGTGGGGCCCGTACGGCTCTGCCTGTTTCCTCCAGCTTCAAGAAATGGATGAGAAAAGGCTCCCCTCCAGCTCCCCTCCTTCCCGGGATCTTTCCCTAATGAACCGGTGTGGCTGCTACCACGCTTCAGGCAGGCCGCCTGGGCACGCTCCTGGCTGCTGCCCTGCCTGCGGCAGGCAGGGATGCCTGCCCGGTGCCCCCAGCCGTGTGTGGTTTGGGGTGCATTACCCTGCCCCGGGCGCTGCCTGCAGAACCGGCAGGGGAGGCGCGGGCAGGGGCTGCCTGTTCTCGCTCTCGCCTGCCCTGCAGACTGTAACCTGCCTGTGCTCCCAGGGCCCCTTAGACTTTGTCCCATGAGAAACGTGGCCGTTGCAGACGTGTCCTACCCCAAAGCTGGGCAGAAAAGCCAAAATACTGCAGCTTTGCATGGAACGTGCCCACAGGTCTCATCCCAAACCTTTCCTTTCGATCCGCCTGGTTTTGCTGTTTCCAGGCTGGGGCTGGTTTACGTGCCCCCCTCTCAGGAGGGGATCCCAGCTCTGGGGAAGCCTGACCTGCCTCCAGTGGGCAGAGGGTTTCTTCCCAGGCCTGGGGCACATCGGGGAAGTGCTGGGGGCCAGGGCTGCTCCAGCAAACCGGGCTGCTTGGTCTGCGGAGAGCAGCATGACAGCACATGCCCCTGCCCAGTGCCTAACTGGATTTCATTTCCATTTTCCTGATATTTCGGCAGTTTTGGTGGCAGATTCTTTATTTTAGGGACTGCACTTGGTGCTGGGGCTGGAGGATGGGTGGGAGACAGGCAGTGCGTGCTTTTCCCCGGGGAGCTCCCCTCTCCCAGGGGGCTGGGTCCCTTTTGGTCTCTCTTGGGGACAGGGCTGAGCGGGGCGGGCTGGCTGCAACCGTGCCCCTGGTCTTGCCAGGGCTGTGGGCAACCGTGCATGCTGTTGGGCAGCCTGGGCCATTTGAACAACCCCTGTCCTTGCTCCAAACTGTGATGGGAAGAGCTGCCTGTCCCCCCTCACCTCTCCCCCGGCTTCCCTTGACAGCCCAGCCCAGAAACTCATCTTCAACAGAGTGAACGGCAAGCGGCCGCAGGTGCTGCTGCAGCAGGTCTCGGCCCCCGAGGAGTGCTACACGCTGGCCCACGAGGAGAATGTCCGCTTTGTCTATGAAGGTGAGGGCAGAGGGTCCCTGGGGGCAGGCACCCGCTCGCTGTCGCGTCCTGGGGTGGGGGCTGGAGGACATGGGGTGTGTCCCCATCATGCTGGGGACCTTGGTGGCAGGGATGGGATACCCAGCCTGGGCAGCTGCCCTTCCTTGCGCCAGCTCCTGCTCCTCTCCTGCAGCCCCCCCGGGCTGGGAAATCCCCATCCCAAAACCATCCACTGCCTGTTTTCCCCCTGCCCTCCCGCCCAGCCTGGCAGCAGGTAGAGCAGCAGCTGGATGGCAGCCGGAGCGGGGAGAGTGCCTGCGGCCCCGTGCAGTACGTAGAGAAAACCCCCAACCCTGGACTGAAAAGTAAGTGGGAAGCAGTCGTGGCACTCGGGTGCATCGGGCTCGTGGGTGCAATGAGCTGGTGTGGGCTCAGCTGGGCACCTGAGCAGGGCTGCAAGGGGAGGAGGAGGACGATCCCAGTGCTGGATGTGCCAGAGGGGCTGGGCTGGGTCTGTCCTGCTGGTGCTGAGGCCACTCGGGGGGTGCTGGGGGGCAGCTGGCCCCTGGCACTGCGGCGGGGGTGTCCCACTGTGCCCTGTTGGAGGAGCCCAAGCAAGCAGGACGCCTGGTTGATCGCTCTTGTGGAGATCATGCCTTCTCCAGCCACCGAGGTGGGTTCAACAGTGTGCCGGAGAGGAGCTCCCCCCTGGTCCCGCCATGGGGACCTGCCTCACGGGGGGCCGAGCAGGACCAAGCTGGAGTGCAGCAGGGATGGGGACAACATGCTTCTCTGATGGCAGCTGGAGTAAGGGCTGTGAACACAGCCTGGGGGCTCCTGCAGTGGCTGAGAAGTCCCCAAGAAGACAAGGTCCCTGTAAACCCAGCCTGGCCTTCTGGGGACAGGGCGCAGGGGTGGGGGAAATTTTGGGGTGTCACTCTTTCCAGTGGCAAATGGTATGGCTTGGGGGGAGCAGCCAGAGCTCCAGCTGCTCTGCTATGCTCTCCTCTCTCCCTCCCCTCTCTTTCAGACTTTGTTCCCATTGACCTGGAGGAGTGGTGGGCACAGCAATTTCTGGCCAAAATCGAAAACTGCTCATAAAAGGGAAGAAAGGTTTGGGTTTGGTTTTTTTAAAGAGAAACAAAGCTGAGAGCATCTGCTCAGAACCCAGAATTGGTGGCATTTTAGAACCACGTTTTTAAAAGATGACCGAAATCAAGTGACCCACGCTGCCAGCCCAGCGAGGCCAGCACGACTGGACCACAGCCATGCCCGGCCGTGTGCCCCCTCCCTGCGCCCGGTGTGGAGGAGCAGCGTGTGGCCCCAGCCAGGATTCCCTAAGTGCCAGTTCTCGGACCGCTGCAGCTCCTGCAGCCTCCAGCTCCCAGGGACACTGCAGTGCCGTGCTGGGGATGAGGGAGCGGATCCCCCCTGCGGCCATAGCCAGGGGGAGGACAGCGGGGTGCTGTAGCAGGACCGCCAGACAATAAAGCGCTGAAACTGCCAGTGGAGAGGCGCTTGCGGGATGGGAAGGATGCGTTTGCAGGAGGTGGTGAAGCAGCTGGGGTGCAGCATCGTGCCCTGGGCTGGCGTGGAGCAGGGCATCGCTGTGGAGGGGGGATGCTTGTGGCCGAGTCCTGGCTGAGTGGGTACCGTGCTGCTCTGGAGGCAGAGGGCTTGGAGCATCTCCCTGTCTTCCTTGGAGCTGCATCCTTGCCCCAGTGCTGCCTCATCTCCCTGGGCTCAGCCAGGGGCTGGTGCTGCCTTGGGTTTATGTTTGAGATGGGGGGGAGACCCATGGGCAGGGGGCTGAGCACCCTGGCTGGGGTTCAGAGCCAGGCTGCAGTATGTAGGTGGGTAAAGCTGCAGCCATGAGGGTGCCAGGGCCGGCCCCCTCCCCCACCATGGAGGCCCTTGACATTGCTCTGACAAAAGCCATTTTGAGCCCCAAGCTCAAGGTCTCCCCCTTGCCCATGGCTGTTGGGGTGCAGTGGGGGGCTAAGAGAGGGTGGTTGTGGCTGCCTGCAGTGGAAGGGATGGGGACCCCCACTTCTGCTACCAGAGGCACCTGGCACACAAATCCCTCAGACCATGGGCTTTTCCAGGCCCAACTGAGCCCTTCCAAGTCAGGTTTTGGAGGACACCCCCCCCTTCCCCCATGTCCTCCCCCCAAGGCAGAGAGCAGGAGGCCAGCACAGCCTGAGCAGCCCAAGCCCACGAGGGCCGGAGCTGCTCTCTGACTCCAAAGGAGGCCAGGAAACACCCGCTGGAAAAAAAAATCTTTATTATTCCTATGATGGGAGTAACAACCACCCCAGCCAGAGGGGAGCAGCAGCTGCCTGGGACCCATGCCCCGCTTCTCCCCCTGTGGCCTGGGAGGCCAGAGCGTTGCCAACAGCAGCCGTGACCCTGCCAGCACAAAGCCTGGCTGGCCCTGAGCAGCAGCGCCTGTCTGGTGAGCGGTCCCGGTCCTGCCTCCTGTGCCTCCGTGCCTCGGCACTGCGGCTGTAACCCAAGTTAAGAGTGAGCAGCACCATGTACAGCCGGCAGCTCCTGCCTCAGCGAGGGGAGGGTTGTTACAGCACTGTGTGACAGAGAAAGGCTGTTTCATTAAGACTTTCTTCGTTTAGGCCAGGATCACTCCAGCGGTGGGGGGCTGGTGCCATCGACGGCTCTACCACCGGCTCTGCCATGGTGTTCCTGGGCGCTGCAGGGGGTTACGCTGCCTCCGTGCCACCTGCCCCAGGACCAAGCCTTGCAAGGGGGTCACCGGTACCCCAACAGGACACGTGCTGGGGGGGGCATCCCAGCTGTCCTGCCTGCGGTACCTGGCATAAGCCCACGCTGTAATTTGGCATCTAGCCCTCCTACAACCCCCACTTTCCCACTGCTCCCTATCCCAGGCAAAGCCCTGGAGGCTTTGCTGCATCCTGCCATATCTCCTGCCCTTCCAAAAAAAACCCCAGTTACTGGGAGCGCCAGCACTTTCCTGGTGGCTCCAGACATCCTCCCCTTGTCTTGCACAGGCGCTGCCCCCAGGGAGGTCACTGGTGCTGGGGTTTTCCCTCTCCGTGGAGCACCCGGCAGCGGCGGGCTGTGCTGCCTGCAGGGACGCTCCCATGGAGCAAACCCTCCATGCCAGCAGCTCTGAAGGGCTCCGAGGTGTTCCAGGGATGCCATTCACCTGCTAGCTGCTTACTAATAAAAACACACATCGTTAAGATCCAGGGAAATTCTTAGCAACATGATGCACCATCGTTTTGAACAACAACATTAGGCAAAGGGAAAAAAATGGAACAGGAAAGAATGAGTCAGTCACAGGAACAAAACAAAAACCCAGCCCAAAAATATAACCCAACCCCTGACAATGCAATCACTAGAAGGGAATCCGCACCCCTCGCCATAAATATTAATTCATTTTATATGTGCAATTGTGTGTATTACTATAGTGCAAATAGCTCTGCATTGATCATGGAGCAGCCGGCCCGAAGGGGACTGCCCCCAGGTGACACAGGAACTAGTTAAGGACAGACAAGAATCAACACGGATTTAAAACAAACAAACAAAAAAAAGCAACCCAACCACTGGGAAATGCCAAAAGAGAAATCCCAGTTGCTGCCTCCATCTCAGTGCAGGCAGGGCTGGGCAGTGCTGGTGCCTAATGCACCGTGCCCAGCAGCATCCCCCATGGCTGGGCAAGGGCAGGACAGTGCCTTTGCTCCCTGCCTTGCTGCCGGAGAAGCCCAGCGTGGTGCGGAGGGGATGGGGACGAGGAGGGGGATGTGGGACGGGCGTGCTCTGGTCGGAGCTGTGTGGGGTGTAAGGGAAGAGCACAGTAGGACACGGGCACAGCGAGAGCATCGCTGGCCTTCAAAACCGGTCCTGTGGCTGCATAGCACGCTGCAGGGCAGTGCTGCTGGTTAAACCTTTTCATGGACGCGATAGCGGGCCCGGCAGCGTCCCCAGGCACCCTGCGACGCCTCTCACCCATCGCTGCCTTCAGCCCGAGCTCTGGCTCTGCAGCCGTACCCATCGCGTGCTGTACCAAGGGCCCAAGCTCCGGGCACTTCTCCATTAACACATCCTCCCTCCTGCCCAGCACCACCACCCAGCACCGCACGGCTCGGGCTGGTGCCAGCTCCTCGGGACAGGCTTGCCTCCACCCATGGGCAAGCAGGGAGGAGGGGACAGCGTCTTCTAAGAGGTTAAAGAGACAGAGCTTCCCCCGTGCCACGCAGGGGACAGACGGGAGGCTTGCCTTGTCCCCTCCAGCTAGACACAAAGTGCTTCTAAGGGCAACCACAGTGCATCCTAATTAACCCAGCGAACAGTTTGGATCTAAGCTATTTGACAGCCTCCTGTTAAACCACGAGCGAACCACCTAACGATACACGTCAACATGCGGGCGAAGACCACGAAGCAGCGTCCTGATGGGTGCGAGCGCTGGGCAGGGAAGAGGGGCACGGGGGGGGGAGCGCGGTGCCGCTTGGGGACAGCATCCCGCTCCTCCTCTGCCAGCCCAATCCCCAACACCCATCTCGGCTTCCCCCTGCTTTTTGGGCTTTCTTTTTTTGCTGTATAGATGGGAATGAAGGCTGGAGAGTGCAAGTGTCACATGCGCACACACACTCACACGGAGACCCGCGCCGGCGCTGCGGCGGCACACGATGCACACGCACCACTTGTGTTCCCAACGGCAGAAGGTACGACGCCATCCTCTCCCCCCTCCCCGGTGAAAAGTTTCTTACGTTTATACATTATTTAAGACACGCCGATATATAAATTACTGTCTCTATATATACTATGTATAGGCAGCAGGGCAGTCCATGACGAAGGGCACCAGTGGGGGCTTCTGCTCATTTCCCTCTGTCCTCTGTGTAGTGCTGGAAGCGAGTGAAGCTCATGAAGACTTGCTCCAGGGATATCTGGCTCACCGAGTAGTCTTCCAGGCGATACTTCTCTTTGGCTTTCTCCAAGGCCCCGAAGACCTGCAAGGGTCGGCACGGCAGTTATTGCAGGGTACCTCGGCTGCGGGAGAACTGCGGTTGCGACTGAGAAAGCAGAGGAAGCTTTCTCCTCCAGGGAGAGCTGCGGGAAGTGAAACCTGCCCCGGCAGGAGGGCGGTGGGAAGCCAGGAGATGGATTATTTAGCAGAGTACCTGACCCCGTTTAAAAATATATGGGGTGTGTATATGTATTTTACATATATATATATGATACATACATACATATATATAGGTATGGGTTTTTATATGTATCCCTGGGCTGGGATCCCAGCCCAAGGTTTCTGCTCAATACATTATATATATAAAATATATATATCTCTCACATAAAAAACTATATAGTATACTATATATACTGTACATAACTATCTGTACAGTATACAGATATACTATACACAGTTTTTACATCATCTGTATACTATGTACTCTCTATATAGTAGATATACTCTATACTATATACTGTATACACTATACTATATACTCTATATAGAGCATACAGAGCATATAGAGTATATAGTATACAGATATATATAACTATCTATGTATACTATATACAGACAGTTATATTCTCTCTCTCTCTCTCTGTTTTTTTACATATATCCTTGGGCTGGGATCCGACAAGGTCTGTGGCTCGGTAACGGCAGTGCCCGTAGCCCCGGGTGGGAGAGCCCGGGTGCGGCAGCACCAGCAGCCGGGTGCAAGGCGCTTCCTTGGGCCCAGGGGCAGCAGGAGGGAGCAGAGCGGGGCAGCAGGAGGGAGCAGAGCGGTGCTGCTGGGTCACGCTGTGTCCACCAGTGCCACGCTCCCAGCAGGGAGATGCGGGGCGGGAAGGATGCAACTACTAAACACACCCCTTCCAGCATCCTCCGGAGCCTTCGTGAAATATTTTGAGATGTACAAACAAAGGCAAAACCAGCTCTTGCTCCCCAGGGAGACCCTGCTTTCCCTCGGGAGGGCTGCGGTCAGGGGCAGCCAGCTCGGGGGGGGTGGGATGGAGCGGTCCCGGCTCAGCACGCACGGTGTGTCCCGGGTGCTCGCACGCTGACCACGCGTGGGCCAGGAGGTGGGAAAGGGTCAGGGAGGAAACCACTTTTAATTAGCTTGTTTTTTATAAATCACCTGGATTTTGGATAGAGAGTGGCTCTGGAAGAAAAGGAAGATGAGCTGAGCGTGAAAGCAAAGCATCAAGAGCGTGCGAAGGGCCAGGAATAGGGCTGCCCCTCCAGCCTCCTCCTGCAAAGGGGTGGGATGTGCTCCAGCACCCCCTTACCTGTGCCCAGCTGAGGTTCTTGTTGGTCAAGTGATAATGTACCATGCCCTGGTGCTCGTGTTTCAGGACACTGCCTGGGAGAGACAAGCAAGGAGAGGCTCCGAGTTAGGAAACTCGCTGAAGCTCACGAGCAGCATCCTGCCCTCCCCTGGAGGGCAACCGCTCCAGCAGCTCACGGTACCTGGGAAAGTCTTCTCCACAAAAGCCTTGAAGGCCTGCAGCTCACCCTCCTCCTCACTCCGCGTTTTGGCCAGCAAGGTGTAGCCGCTGCCGAACTTGCTTTTCAGGTGCTGGGGGCTGCCCAGGCATTTGAACTGCCCGTTCACCATGATGGCCAGCCGCGTGCACAGGGCCTCACACTCCTCCATGCTGCAGGACAGAAAAGGACTTGTTCAGCAGGGCAGGAGCACCGAGACAGAACAGCAGAAGCTTCTGGGAAGGGGCTGGAGGTGGATTCTCTCCTCTCCGGGCTTTCGGAGGAAGGAGATTTGGGTAAAGCCAGCTGCTGCTGCCTGCGGGAGTGCCCACCCACCAGGCTCTGGAGGTGGGTCCCATCACCTGGACCCCACCACGCTCCTGGCCGCTCCCTGATCTCTTGGGCCAAGCCCTGCCCAGACAAGTGTCACCTGTGGGAGGTGAAGATGATGGATTTGCCACACTCCCGCGTCCGCGTCACTGCGTCCCAGAGCAAACGTCGGGCCACGGGGTCCATGCCGGTGGAAGGCTCGTCCAGGAAGATCACGGGGGGACCACCGATGAGGGCAATGCCAGCGCTCAGCTTCCGCTTGTTACCACCGCTGCAGAAGGAGACGGGAATGGGGACAGAGACCCGATATGAGCACAGGGAGAGCCCCATAAGACGAGGAGCAGAGGGCATGGGGTGTCTCCACGTCTCCTCTCACCTGTAGGTCCTCACGAGCTTGTCAGCGTGGGGCTCCAGGAGCAGCCCTCTCAGCATGTTCTCCACGCAGCTCCCGATGTACCGCTCGGGGATGCCCCGCAGCCGGGCGTACATGCTCAGGGTCTCACGGCCTGTCATGTGGTCCAGGAGGGCATCGAACTGCGGGCAGTAGCCGATCCGCTGCTGGACCTTGGGGCAAGAGGAACCCAATGGGGATTAGCTCACAGGCAGGTCTCTGCAAGGTGTCCAAGCCAGAAGGTGTCTTGGCACCCACAGGGCTTTGCTGCACCTCTGCAAGGTTTTTGCTCAAAGCGATGGGGCCTGAGCTGCAGCTCCGAAACCGCAGGTGAAACAAGAGGGAAATTCCCCCGTCGCTGGAGCAGCTGGTCTGGCAGGGATGGACACACGCAGCGCGCCTCGGGACAGCAACTGCATGGTCTCTCGCTGCATTTCCCAAGCTGGTTCCTCATTGTGAGGGGCCATTTCAGGTGGCCCAGGCTCTCAGGAGAAGGAAAGCACTGGAGGGTCTGTACCTTCCCCATATCCTGGTCTCCTGTGGGGACAAGAGCCCAACAGAAGGCAGAATCCCAGGGGAGGAAGCAAGCAGGGCCGTGCTTTCAGGGCAGACCCTCCCCATGTTCTCCTTGCCTGATGTTGCCTGGGGTTGACAGTGGCAGAGGTACCCAGGGACTGAACTGAAAGCCTGACCCCTGCTCATCTCTTGCTTTTCCAAAGGGAGCGAGCAATTCCCAGCAAGGAGGCCTCTCGCAGGGGTCTGGAAAGGTTTGACCCGCTTGTTTTAGAGAGACCGTCATCCGACTGTGATCACTAACTCACATTTTTCACATTCCCAACTACGGAGCTAAACCCTTTGATGAAGGGTTTGCCACCCTCGCAAGGTTTGGCTTCCATTTGTTTCACATCTGTCATCCCAGCAGAGAGGGGACTGCTTCCACGTGGCCAGACAACGGAGAGCTGGGCTGGACAAGGACGCAGCGTCCCTGGGATATTACCTCCACCCCTGGCAACTGCAGCCGTGTCCTCCTCAGAGGCACTTGCAAGGTGGCCCAGCCCAGGCAGAGGCAGGACTGTTTGTAGTGCCACCCTCCGCCCCTGCAGCCCTCGGTACCTTCTTAATGTTGGCCAGAATGCTGTGGCCATCCACAAAGGCGTCCCCTGACGTGATGCTCTCGTCACCAGTCAGCATCTTGAAGGTGGTGGTTTTGCCCGCTCCATTGAAGCCAAGAAGGCCAAAGCATTCCCCTTTGCTGACCGCTAAGGAGATCCTGTCCACCGCCAGCAGGGACTCCCGGCTGTCGTAGACCTGGTGGAGACCAACACACCAGCCATGCCAGTCACCGCCTGATGGCACAGCAAGGCAAGCGGTGGCTTTAGCAGCCCCGTGAGACCACGGCTCAGCTTGCAGCAGGATGCTCAGGAAGGGCCACTCTTTCCTCACCTTGGTGAGCTCCTTGATGACCAGAGGGCTGCTGAGAGATGACAACAGTTCTGGTGGCGACTCCAAAACCTTCTTCCTCTCATCTGCCACATCCCGGTCCTCTGGCAGCACAGACACCCTGTTCAGCAGTGCCACCTAAACACGGGAGAGAAAAAACACTCTTTGCCACCTGGCTGCTGTGGGACAAACGGGTTCCTCCAGTGCTCCCAACCCGGGCAGGATCCATCCCTTCGATCAGCCACCTCTGGGTATGCCTCACTCCCTTTGCCAACCCATACACTCAACAGGATCAGTCCCTCCAAGCAACCTGCTCCAGGGATGCTCCCTGGGAAGATGATTTAGGTGAAGAGGGCCTGTCTCCAGCTTGCAGGGACTCCCGGGCTTGGTTTGGAGGGCACCTTACTTCTTCCTCGCATGCGCTTCAGCTCACCCATTTCCGCCGCCTGCAGATGCCACAGACCAAAGTTCTCAGTCTCCAGAGAAGGTTTGTCTCAATGAGGAAAAGGACGAAGAGGAAGGAGAAACCCTGGATGGTCAAGGAGGTCAAGTATCTTCCGATCCCAGGTGTCTCCCAGGAAAAGTAGTTCATCTGATAACTGATATCTGAGCAGGGATGGAACAAAATCAAGACTTGGAACAATCTGCACTCTGGGGAGGGGCAGATAAGCTCCAGAGAAAGCTGTGAGCCCAAAGCTTTGCCAGGCTCATCTCCATCCCAGCCCACACTGGCTTCCTGCCCACAGCTCTTTCCAATGCTTCCCACAAGAGGATTCAGGTCTGGAGGGGATCTGGCAGAAGATGCCCAGTGGAGGCACGCAGAGGAGATCAAGACACTCTTGGGACATTTCTTTACTTGTCTATGAAACTTTCCCTGGCCCACATTTTGCTCCAAATCATTAGGAAGGAAAAGATTCCTTAATTGGATCATGTATGAGTGTCAAACACTGCCCAGTTTTTGCTTTAAAATGGTACCTGGAGCTACTGCCCAGGTTGGGTTAGAGGCCCCATGATACTGCCCAGCCCACAGAGACCCCCCAGTGCGGCTACAAAGGGACGGCCAGGTGAGGACCAACACAGAGACTCACTGAACGCCTTGCAGATGAAGATGGCTTCAACGGAGGAGGTACAAAACTGAATGAACTCATAGTTCTGGTAGAAGTCACTGATGCATTGGCCCAAGCAGTAATTGGGTAAGACAAGAAAGACTTTATCCAGGGTTTTGGAGAGGTCCACCAAGCCAAGCTCTGAAAGAGGAGCACAGGAGGATCAACAGATTGGAGTTAGCTGGTTTTAGAGAAAGACCCTGATACTTCCAAGTTCAGAAGGAAAACCAACAAATTTTGCCACGTTTAATGGGTGAGAATGGACTGCCATAGGGTTTTTTTGCTAGTGTGGGGACAGCCCTGGGGTGAAAGCGTCCCCTTGGGGGCTGGATCTTCTTGGTGACGGCAGGGTGCAGTGCTGGGCAGGCATGGAGGGCAGCGACCCACCTGGGATGCTCATGATGGTGACCGCAAGGAAGGTGGCCGTGCCCGAGAGGATGTTGAAGATGGTGAGACGGGTGTAGGCCGTGGCTGCCACCGAGAAGAAGAAGCTGAGGAGGTACATGAGGGGGATGATGGCCCAGCCATAAAGGAGGAAGATCAGCATCACATCAACGAGGTGGCTGTCTTGGGTGAAGGCTTGCACATCAAAGGCTTGGAATATCACCTGGAGCACAGCAATGCAAGGAAAATGCACGTTTGTCTTGACTTGCAAGCGATGTCTCCCTGTCTCAACGGCCCAGGCAGCAAGGTAACGGCAGCACCGCACTGACCCGGATAGCACCTCACAGATGGTTCCCACCAGCAGCCCATGCTGGTCCCCAAGGGAAGCCCTCTTTCTGCAGACTGAGATGCAGAAGGGCAGATCTGGGGAATTCCTCTCCATGCTCCCATGTATTTGAGATTTTCTAGTGCCCACACCCAAGTGTTCAGGTGCCAGAGGCTACAGTCAAGTGACCCCGCTGGCTGGCCATGGCCCAGCTCCCAGCAGGACCAAGGGACAGCTTTCTTGCTGGTCCTTTCTGTTAACTGAGACAATGCCAGTGGCGTCATCCTTTTCCCTGCACCCACACGTCCCAGCTCTCCGCGAGGAGCAGCACCCAGAGCTCCCACCCAAGGGGAGGACAGGAGGGTATCAGGGTGTCAGGGGTGACTCACCAGCATCAGAGCGCAAGGGATGAGGAAGTTGATGATGTCCCAGAGCAGGGCAGAAAGCCAGAAGTTGACCACGTAGACGCCGCTGACAAACTGGACATGCTTGGCTTTGATGGCCCGCTCGCTGACCAGCAGCAGAGCGAAGGTGCTGGCGAGCGAGGCCATGCCGTACAGCAAATTGATGGCAATGGCGAACCCGGTCTGGCCTCTGCAGGGAGAGCAGCGGGGCAGGTTAGGACAGAGACAGCTCAACAAACCAACGCTGAGGCTGCGCGGGGACAGCACACCCACACTGTGCTTCTGGCGGAGGCTACGCTCACCCAGCAAGCCAGCATGCAGGAGAAACACCCCACGACAAAAACGCACCTCAGTAAGATGAGCATCTCCCACGCACAGCCCACCTAGCACGCCACAGACCTCCGCCCTGCCTTTGCGAGGTCCCACACGTGTCCCCTCTGGTACAGGTGAGGTTCAGAGACCCTGGATGCAGGGTTTTGTGAAGTGTACGGCCATACAGCCCCCTCTGCTCTGAGCACCTGGGGAAAACCAACCCCAACCAGTATCTACAGGGGATATGCACTGAGATATGTGCATGGGGTGACGTGGCTGCCAGGCTCAGGCAGGTAAGTCATCTACACAGCTTTGCTCTCCTGACCTCCTGAGTACAATCACAGCTACATTTGGGTCTGAGAAGCTCCAGCCTGGCTCCTCCACTGATGCCAGTACAACAAAGCCAATCTGCACCCATGGAAGTCATGAGCCCTAGCAGGAAAGCAAGCGCCGTGCCATCAGACGTACTCCATGAGCTGGTCTTTGGCCTTCTCAGTGATGTTGCGGGGCTGAGGGTAGTTGGTGACTGTGATGGAGGCGTTGGGGCCCGCCAGTACCCTGAAGACAGCGTTGTCGGCCAGCATAAGGGCTGTGGCAGGGGAGTGGTACGCCTGGTTGTTGAAGAGCGCGGTGACCACCGTGCGGTTCCCGGCTCCTTCGAAGGAGGCAGCTGCGATGTAGTGCTCGTTGAAGGCTCCCCCTTCCTCGGAGGCTCTTGAGATGAGGTACTCCTCCAGGCCACCTGCTAAACACCACGGCTGTTAAGAGCAGGCTCCATCACATGACAGCTAACTGGGGCCAACTGGAAAAGACCCCAAGCAGCCCCAGCCCTGGTGGCCCACCCAGCCCCGATGATGGCCACAAACGCAGGGTTATGGAGAACACAGCTCTGCTCAGGTGAGGAGGGGTCCTGCCAACTGCAGGGCTCTCCTGTGCAGGAGAGGATACAAGGGGATACATCAGATACGCCGCAGCTGGGACCTGAGCCACCCACACCAAGGGCCCTGGCAAGAGAAGCCCGTGGCTCCTGCACACCCCGCCGGGCATCGCCTGCTCCGCAGGTGCTCCGTGAACCCTCACCCAGCACCTCCAGCGGTGACTGACGCTGGGCGTCCAGCAGCTCCACGTACTGCTCCGCCAACCTCTGCGACAGACTCGAGGTGGCCGAGATGCAGAAAGGCACGATGGTCTGGCCGTAGGGCTCCAGTGTCAGCCTCAGCAGGGAGGAGTCCCTGGGTCCCGGGAAGGTCTTGGCCACGATGAGGGCAAAGGCAGTGAAGATCAGAGGCACGAGGAACTGCGCTGCCACCATCTTCCAGTTGCGCCAGCTGTACATGGCTCGCTTCATGAACATGGCATAGAACTGCTGGCAGCACAGGTAGAACTGGGAGGGGAGAAGTCAGGTCAATGTGAGCCCTGCCAGCTGCTTGACTCCAGCACAGCAGGTCAGCCCGTCAAACTCCACGGCTTCCCAACGGGATGCGGGCACTTTGGGATCTCAGGTGTTAAAAGCAGCTTCAGGCATGACCTTTACCTTCCTCCACCTCTCAGCATTTGAGGTTCACAAATAGGATTACTGCAGCACGGCTGCCTGCCAAAGCGACTGGGCTGAGACGCTTGGGAGCTCCCAGCCCAGCCCCTGCAAGCACCTTTGCTTTTTAAAGCCATAAACAACTTTCTCCCCTTCTGCGTTTGAGACACGCCCTTGAGAAGCACGGGGAAATTTATCACAGGCGCAGAGGCCATGAAGGGCTGCCAGGGATCTGAAACACAAGCCTAGCGAGGGAAGGAAGATGTAGCAACGGCAGGTGAAAACCACTTTTAGATCACCTGGGACACCTTCAAGAGCATCTCTGTAGATTAACATGATTAACGTGAAGAGGATGGCGGTGACCAACCCCAAAACCCTAAAAATAATTTGCCCTAAAGATGGTGATTCCATTTTGATCTTCCAATTTGATCTTCCAAACCACACGCAACGAGACCAGCCGTGGCGGAGGCTCCACCTGGTAGCCCCACTCCAAAAACCCTCTTTACATGCCCTCTCCCCATTCCCACTGCACCAACACCCCCAGCACTCACCCCGGTGTTGAGCTTGATACTGGAGCAGTCCTCCGTAATGAGCGCCCCGCTGTCGTCCGTCATATCTGTCATGCCGCTCAGGCTGCTGGAGTCATCCATGGCCCAGTCGTTGGAGCGTCTCTCGTGCTGGTACTGGAGAGCAGGCAGCTGGATGGCCTGGATATCCATGCTGGAGTCCACAAGCTTCCCAACCCTGCACCAGGAGGGAAAGCGGGTGATGACATACAGACCCAGACAGGATCAAGCTGCTCTGAGCTGGGGAAGCCAAACCCAAGAGACAAAACCCAACATGTGCCCCAGAGAGCTGCGTAGGACACCGCCGCTGCCGAAGCACGTGGAGACTGGTCATCACCAGATGACACCCCACCAGGGCCAGCCTCCCTCCTGCCTACCTCAGGAAGACTTCCTCCATGGTGGTGACCGAGGCACCGTAGCTGGCGATGCCCAGCTCCTCCCGCTTCTGCTCCAGCTCCGTGAACAGGGCCTCAAACCTGGACGGAGAAGCGAGGCGTTAGATGCTGACGCTCATGAGAGGGGGCACCCAGAGGTTAAGGCCCTCTGGGCATGCGTCCTGCAGCTGGTTTGAGTCCTGCAGCCAGCTCCGGGGCTGCCTGCAGCACTAAGCACCCCACCCGCCCCAAGAGCAGCTTTTGGGCTCCATCTTCTGCTCTTTCTTGCCACAGGCAGCCTCAGCTATCCCTGTATTTGATTTCGGAGCCAAACCAGCCTGCCTCACTTGTGCCACCCTCCGCACCGCAGCCATCACCAGCTATCAGCAACCAGTGCTGTCCCATGCAGTTGCTGCACGGGCAGTGACACGGTGGCATGGGGGCACGAGAGCAATGCGCCAGCAGACACAGGGGAGGACGGCAGCGAAAGGAGGAACCGAACCCCATTTTCCAAGACCAGTGCTGACGCAGAGAGCAGCTCCCCTTTCCAGCAAGCCCGTGATGACAGTGTGTGCCCCAGTGTGCGCAGACAAGGGGACCCACCCAGGGAGGGCAAGCAGGGGACGATGCCATTACCTGTGCGTGCTCTCCTTGGGCAGGATGAAGGACAGCTCCGCCCCAGCATTGCTCTCCATGGTGGCATTGGGCACGTACTGACAGATGAGGCGGGAGATCTCTCCCAGGTTACAGTAGGGCTCCTTCACCATCACCATGTGATATCCTGCCCCTGGGCAGAGCCACAAGAGAAGGGAGAGGAGGGTAAATCGCAGCCCAGCCTGGCGCCGGGGTGCTGGAGCAGAGAGGGACGCTGAGGCACCGCAGAGCACTGGTGGCTCTGCCTGGGCTATGGACACGATGCAGGAGCAAGCGCGGGGGATGGGCCTCAGAAGAGGCAGAACAGCACAATGGGGAGCAAGCAGCCATCAGACAAGGAGCAATGGGTCCCCTCCCGGCTCTATATCCCCCTCCTGCTCCTCCCTGGCAAGAAGACATCGAGCACGGCCTGCCTGCTCCTCCCTTACCATATTTACGCTTGAGGAAGAGTGAGGAGCCGCAGCACTGCAGCTCGCCCTTGGCCATGATAGCTATGCGGTCCCCCAGCAGGTCAGCCTCATCCATGAAGTGGGTGGTCAGCAGGATGGTGCGGTTGCTCCTCTGCTGCTGCAGGAGGTCCCACGTGGCCCTGCGAGAGGCTGGGTCCATCCCTGATGTCGGCTCATCCAGCATCACCACCTGCACACAGGAGATGGGTGCTGGTCAAAGAGGGCTGGGAGAGGCACAGCAGCACAGGAGGGGGCAACCTGAGAGCCCAGAAGGAGCCTTGACCTCGCAACATGCATGCGACGATCTTGCCTGGGGGAGCAGCTACCAGGCAGCAGAGCTGCACTGCAGCCTCAGGGCGTTGTCGGCAGAGTTGTCCCCCTTTGTGGGGGTGCTCCTGCCCCCTCCTCGCCGTCCCTGCGTCTCCCACTGGCTTACCATGGGTGAGGAACAACCTCAGAGGCACTAGAAGGACCTACGCTGGCCCCAGGGAGAAAGGTTCGAGGTGAGCCCCACCGAAGATGCTTGCCTTGGAGTCCCCAATGAGGGCGATGCCAATGGAGAGCTTGCGCTTCATGCCGCCGGAGAGCGCCTTGGTCAGAGAGCGGCGCTTGTCCTCCAGGTTGAGGATCCTCAGGATGTGGTTGATCTCCTCGGGGCACTTGGAGGGTGGGTACCCCTTCAGCTGCCAGACAGGGGGAAGGGAGGGTTAAGCCTGCCTGCAGGGGTAAGCGAATCTGGCAAAGACCCTTCCCACCACGTCCGCCACCGGCTGCTAAACCCCACCACACTCTCTCCCTCACACCCAGGCAGGAAAGTGAGGAAGCACAGAGGTGGACTTCTGCCCAACCCTGAAGGAGTTGGCACAGCTGGCACGGGGGTTTCCACAGAGCCATGCTGCCCACGACCCTCCACGCCTCCGTCAGCCAAGCAGGGAGCTCCTGCCTGCAGGTGAGGCAGAAAGAGAAGGCAAGGGCTGTTCTGCTTATCATAGAATCATAGAATGGTTTGGGTTGGAGGGGACCTTTACAGGTCATCTAGTCCAACCCCCCTGCCACGAGCAGGGACATCTTCAACTGGATCAGGTTGCTCAGAGCCCCGTCCAACCTGACCTTGGATGTTTCCAGGGATGGGGCATCTACCACCTCTCTGGGCAACCTGGGCCAGTGTCTCACCACCCTCAGCATAAAAAATTTCTTCCTTCTATTCAGTCTAAATCTCCCCTCTTGTAGTTTAACACCATTGCCCCTTGTCCTATCGCTACAGGCCCTGCTAAAAAGTCCCTCCCCACCTTTCTTATAGGCCCCCTTTCAGTACTGAAAGGCCACAATAAGGTCTCCCCGGAGCCTTCTCTTCTCCAGGCTGAGCAACCCCAACTCTCTCAGCCTGTCCTCACAGCAGAGGTGTTCCACGCTCTGACCATTTTTGTGGCCCTCCTCTGGACCCGCTTGATGGATCTCACCGTGCTTTCCCAGCCTCAGGAAGCCACAGGGTGGCTGCAGGGTGCCTCCCCCAGGGCTGGCTCCCAGGGGCCCAGCGGAGCTCCCCCCAGGCGCCGTGCTCACCCCTGCGTAGAAGTGAAGGTGCTCTTCCACTGTCATGTTGTCAAAGAGGACGTCGTGCTGGGGACACAGGCCCAGGCTGCGGCGGATCAGGACCATGTCCTGGGAGATCTCGTAGCCGTTGATGTACGCCTGCCCGCCCGTTGGAGAGTGCAGACCTGGGAGGAGCGGGACGCAGTGGTCTCGGCTCAGGGCTGAGGATAACCCCGGGCAGCAAAGAGCCGGCAGAAAGGCAGGGGTCCTGCCGAGCATCCCCCCACACCAGCTTTCTGCCAAAAGTCAGAGCAAGCCAGTCTCTTGCTCAAGCTGGGGCACGGCAGCTTTCTCCTCCCACCCACAGGGTGGGCTGCATGGCACCCATAGGCGGGAGGTGGACCTGGCAGAGCTGCCAGAGCAGGCAGGCAAGGAGTGCAGCGGGCAGGCAAGCCTGGCTCTCAGCCTGGCAGAGGTCCAGGCGAGGCCAGGGCAGACCTCCAGGGAAGGTCCCGTGAGCACCCTGGACTGGCAGGAGCAGCAGAGTGACACAGAACCGGGAGGAAAGGACCATCAAAGGTCACCACGTCCACCATGCCAAAATGGGCTGCCCGGAGCTCAGCAGCTCAGGAACGATGAAGACCAGTTCTTGGCCCCTGCCCTTTCTGCTTTATCGTGACAAAGCCTACAGACACCCATCTTACAGCGGGTCCTTTCCCTTCTCAGGGCTCTCCAACACAAAGACTGGCTGTCATTTCCCCCGCCAGCTTATCCCACTCTTGTGGAGAGCTGGGCAGGGACCCCCACTCCCTTCATCTCCCCAGGCAGCGACATGCCCCGGCGTCCCTGGCCAACAGCTCCGTGAACCAAAGGTGCTCCAGGGAAGAGCAAAAACCCCTCCCCAACCTCAGAGATGGCGTTCAGCTCCTCTTTGCCAGTCAAGCCATCAGCCCTTCCCTGCCACGTGCCAGCCCCACGGCAGGATGCGGCTCCTACCTGTGAGCATGGACAGAGTGGTGGTCTTCCCAGCACCGTTGTGTCCCAACAGGACGGTGATCTGCCCTTCATACATGTTCACCGTTAAGTCCTTGACTGCCTCTTTCATCTTGTTTCCCACTTTGAAGACCTGCGGAGATCACGTTAACGAGTTGATGCTGCGCTCGAGGCAAGTGCTCTCGCATCTGCCCCCTCCCTTCTACCCGGCAGTCAAAGTCCGTGGTGTCACAGCATGTTGGCATTAGACAACAGGTTTAATTCAGGTTAAATACAGATGTCACTGCACCTGCAAGTACCTAGCACTTCAGCCCGCAACAAAATGCAGCCGGCTCTGGGGAAGAGCCTTACCTGCCTTACAGCAGCCAAGTCACACAGCCCTGGGCAAGGAGGGCAGCAAAATGATAAGGAAGCTGCCTGCAGGCAGCAGTTTTTACAAGAACAACATCATGATGTGTTTGTGCTGTGCTGGGCAGTCGGTACCTTGGAAAGGTGCTTTATTTTGATTCCCGACACGAGGTCGGCGGGTTCCTCCTCAATGTACTGGCTCTTCAGGGCTTTCTCGGGGTCCTCCTCCTCCTCCTTCTCTTTTCCCACGACAGTCCTGGGACGCCCGCACCAGTATGAGGGCTGACGGGAGAAGGCAAAGAGAGAGAAACTCAGGCACAGGCAGAGACCATCTCTTCTCCCCAGCGTCATCCACCCTCCTCTTCCCACGCAGATGCCTCCCATGGATCTGCAAGACCACTCTCCTTGGCCTGGGAATTGCCAACCAGCAGGCAGGTCAGACGGGATGAAACTGCTCCTCCTGCCCTGCTGCCTTCCCCTGGTTCTCCCTTACAGCAGGGTTGCCCGTGATTACACAGGCAGCTTTTTCCCCGTCTTCATTCCCATGGAAAAGGTTGGTACTTCAATGAGAAGCAAAATTGCTCAGGCAGAAGCACCCTGCCCAGAAGAGCCCACACAATGGAGGTTCACCCCCTCCAAAAACCTTGACACACGCTAAATACAAAAACCCTGGGGTCCAGCTGCTGCAATTACAGCCTTTTTTTTTGACCGGGCTCTCCAGGAATGAAAATAAGCGTTCGGGACCTTAAATCCCTGTGGAAATAGCAATTCAACAATTCCTGGACCCCACATCAGCATCCCGCTGTGGCTTTTGGCAGACAGTTGTATCTCCGCTACCCTGGTCTAGCTGCAAGAGGGAGTGGGATGCTGGAGTGAAACCATGCTGGAATAAGGAATTTAGAGGGGAGGAGGAAAAACCTCCCGATCCAATAACAAGGGATACGACCACAGGATCAAAATTGACTGTGTCGCTGTAGCTTAACAAATCCTCAGCAGCCAGCTGAGCTGCAGTAACCACCGCAGCTACAGCCGCTGAAGATGATGCCAAGCATTTGACTTGGCAGAGGGAGGGCAGCTCAGCTGACGGGGCTCAGTCACCACCCATCCCCTGGTACTGGCACGTGGAGGCTGGCAGCGGGACGCAGACCACCCAGGCCCACCCGGATGGCAGCGCTCGGGGAGTTTCAAATGACTGGATCTGGTTGCTCTCACCTGGGGCTTCTCTCCAATGCCTTCGCTCAGGCATGGAGACGCTTAACAACGCCCTGCACGCCGAGAAGTGTTGGGACAAAGATTTAAAGCCAAGAAGACCTTCGTATTCAGTGAAAAAATACAGCTGCATCAGCCTTTACTGAGGACATGCTGCAGAGCCCTTGATTTTGGAGGCCAGATGTTGTTGTACGTTAGTCTAGCCCACTGCACAGCACAGAAGCGGGGACCACCCCCGAGCGATGCCCGTCCAGCCCACCGGAAGGGGTGCGTAAGCAGTGCTCACCGTCAAGAAGAAGTACCACGGCTGAGGCACGCCGTACTCCCCTGGAAAGACGGCCTCCACGTACCAGGCCACCATGCCGTAGAGCACCGAGTCCAGGAGCAGCATCCCCAGCACTTGGGCTAAGGTAAAGTTGTCGTCCACGCTGACGGGCTTCATGAGGTCCCTCCACTGAATGCCAGTCCCTGCAACGCACGTGGGGCACTGCCTACCTCTGCATGCCCAGAAGGACAAAGCGCTCTCCGAGACCGCCAGATAGCACCCCTGTCCTAATTCACTGCTCGGTAAGGAGGAGCACGTGCACGGCTCTACAATCCCTTCTATAGAGGGAGGGAAAAGACCCAGCAGAAAGCACACTGACATCTCGAGGCTCCCCACCCCATCACGCTTCTTCCATCACATGCTCTGCAACCGCCCTGGGAAGAAGCAAACTCTTCTCCAGCCACTGCCCCTCCGTCACCGCAGCCGCCTTTTTAGTGCCACCACTTTGCAATAGCGTGGCCGCTGCTGGAACCAACAGCAGATTCTTATTAACGTAGAAATTAAAGATACATATTGGGAAGGAGGAAACGCAATGGATCCCCATCCCTTAGAACAGAATTCTCTTGGTAATTAAAGCGATGATGGCATTTTGCACAACCCAGACTGCCAGGGGCATGGGTTTGGAAGGGCAGAGCCCTGGTGCTGATAAGACCTGCAGGAGCAATCAGCAATCAGCCTTTCTGCTCTCGTTAGGAGCAGGAACGTGCTTCTCCCTGACTTCTTTCCACCCTTCACACCACATGCAAGCCAGTCCCAACCCACCACAAAAAAAGGCTGGCTCCTCTCCCAAGGGACGGGAGGCACTTGCTCACCTTTTCCTTCGAACATGCCTATGAGCTGTGCCCCCATGGCCATGGCCACGTTGGAGATGAGGCAGGACGCCAGCTTCTGGCTGTGGGACATCAGGTCGTAGCGGGGCGAGATGAAGAAGTAAGGGATGTAGGAGAAAAAGTAGAGGAAGCCGCCAGCGGCAGCCGCGACGTTTGCTGCCAGCACAGAGAAAAGCAGGAGGGAAAACATCAATAATATGGTGACGCCACCGAGTATTTCTCACCAGCTTTCCATCCATGGAGATTCAAGCCTTTTGCGGAAATGGTGGGTACAGGGGGGCAGGATGAGGACTTGCCCAAGTCCCATGGCAAGGCAGGAGCAGCGCCGGACCCCGACCCTGCGGTGCGCAGCTGCAGAAGCACCCTGCCCATCCCAGAGCAGAGTGTCCTGGGGCCAAGACAGCCAGATGATGCCCTAATGCATGGACTTGTCTGGTTTGGGAAGCGACAGTACACACACCCCTTCCCGTGCACCATGGGGAAAACGCCACCACAAAATGGAAGAAAGGCCCCTGCTCTGCACGTTGAAGTAAGTTGTCCAACACAGAGCCCTGTGCAACCTCATGTAACTCTGGAGCTGGCCCTGCTTTGAGCAGGATGGACCGATGACCTCCAGAGCTGCCTTCCAACCAAAACTAACCAAAGACTTTACAGCACGAGGCCCATAACATGCCCCAAGCCCCGCGGACCAGCAACGCAAGGAGGCAGCCAGGGAGGGACTCACCTCTGGAGAAGAAGGTGCTCACCATGAAGTTGAAGGAGATGGAGGAGATGGAGAAGATGGCAAGGAAGGTGAAGACCAGCGTGGGGTCGCTGTTGGTGAGCACTGCTCCCTGTTTGCTCACCTACCGAGAAAATCTGGTTATGCTCAGGGCTGGTGAAGCCGGCCATGGCTGCAGGCACATGTGGGCAGCCGAGACCTGATGTTCTCCATGGGTTAAAGACAAACTGAGAGACGGGTGAGAACGCCCAGGCCCTCCTAGACCACTCCAGAGGGAAGAAATATGGGTTGCCCTTGTGTGATGCAGGGTCTAAGAGGCAGGGGACACCTTGTTCAGCATCCAGGCAGCCACCTCCTGCTTCTCATGGTGTTGGTACAAGCAGAGAGGAGAGCTCAAGTCCCTCCAAAGGCAGACAGGGCTGTAGGAGTGGGGTGGTCCTGCTCTGCATGGGACTGCCTGGGTCTCCCCGGTGCCCGTGGGGCTCCCACCCCTCAGCCCCCTCCCGGGGAGGCCACCGCTGCCGTGAAAGGCAGCTGTGGGGGGCAGCTCTGCCCACCCAGCTCTGGAAAAGGCCAACTCCAGCCTCCGCTACACACGTGGAGGAGTCCTGAGATACCAGGACGGTCCAGCCCACAGCAGAGGAGCCTTGTCATCCCTGTGCCCTGCCAGCACAGAGCTTCTGGCCTGCAGAACGGTGGCCTGGGGAAAGACACTCACCTTGACACAGAAGAGCACGGTGACGAAAAACACGGACACCAGGAGGAAGAGGAAGAACATGAGGAACCAGGCGCTCCAGTGCAACCAGTTGCTGAGGCCCATCATGTGCATGTACTCCTGGAGGGAGGTCACACCGTCACCCAGGGCTGCACCCACACCTCCTGGGCATGGCCAGGGGCAAGGTGGAGGCCCTGGTCAGCACGGTGGTGGCTTTGCCTTGCAGCACTGGCGAGGAAGGTGACAGCCCCGGGTCCCACTGAAGCGGTCCAGTGCAGCCTTCAGCATCGCATGGTGTCCCCCACCTCCCTGGACAGGGGCTGCCACCGCCACAGGAGAACATCTCCCCAGAGAGCTGAGCTGAGCCCAAAACCACAGCAGCTGAGACCAGCAGGGCCACCACAGTCACCCGGCAGCAGGGCAGAGGGCAGGACAACCCCACGCCCAGGGGAAGCCCAGCCTTGCACACTCAGCCCTGCTGTCGCAACCACCGCAGCAGCTGAGCTCCAACCGCCCCCACAACACAACTCAGACACACGGGTTTCTACATCCAAAAGACAACAATCTTGCTTCCCACAGCTGAACTTTGGAATCTCCAAAACTCTTGAATCCACAAGTGTCGCCCTCTCTCCAAGCCACCTTCCAGCCCAAGAGAAACACGAGCCCTTCGGTCCAGCAGCCTTGGCCGCACAGCAAGGAGAGCCAAGCCGTGTCCCGGCGGCAGGATTAGCGACATTCCTCCCTGGGGCTTGCTAATCTGCTGCCATCCCCACCTCCTGCTTGCTGGCTCCAAACCCGACGGGGATTTTGTTCCTAATTTAAAGGCAGCATCTGTTGGGAAACGCTGCAGAGGGTGGGGAGCACCCGGATGTCCCACCGCTCACGTTACCTTCAGCTTCTTCTCCTTCTCGTGCACGACGGCGCGGACGATGTTGAGGGAGGTGTAGGTGAAGCTGAGCATGAGCAGCAGGGGCAATTGGTTCTGGATGGCGAGGAGGAAGAGGTCGTTGACGTACGCCGGGTAGGGGAAGCGCTGCACCACCACCGTGATGTTCTCCAGCAGGCTGGTGGAGCTGGCGTTGGCGTGGTACTGCATGATGGCTCTGTCCACCGCGTGCTGCACCGCCAGGAAACCTTCTCGGATATAGCCTGCATGGCAAAAACGACACGGGGGAATAGAGACGGGTCCGGGTTTTGGAGGGAGGCGTTGGCGGAAAGAGAGGAACAGCCTTTGCGGGAGGGATTGCTTGGGTAGAAGAACAGGAAACAAAAAAAGAGCTCGTAGGAAAAGCAAAATAAACATCACTATCGACACACTCCTGCAGACAGAGAGGGGCTCAGGAAGGACTGAAATCACAGCAATTTACATCTCTCATAATCATCATTTAAAAGCAGCTGGCAGGAAAACTCAATTTAAACCGCAGTCAACTTTCTGCAGGCACGGCTTTGTTTTTGTAAGGGGGGAGATTCTCCATCGTCATTAACGATCACCAATGATGCTGAGCTTGTATTTGGTCCCTTTTTTTTTGTAAAGCAAGAGAATACGGAATACTACGCAGGTTTTGGTGAGGAAGAATATATCCCGTTACTCACACATTTGGCTTAAATTTCTGTGCATTAGAAAACAGGGAAAGATTTTTAATTTTCAACTAGTTTCTTTTTGTGTGGGATTTCTGCCACATGTTACTTGAACGGAAACTCAAACTCTGCTTACAAAGCTCCGAACGAGCATTTTGAAAGTTAGTTGCTTAAAATGACCCAGACAGAGAAGGAAAAAGTCAGAATATGAGATCATGAACAATGTTTTATATTAACCAATTTACTAAACAAACACTGTAGCGAGGGAATTGATCCGGGCTCCTGGTCACCCCGTCCTGCAGAACATTTGAACCAGCAGGCATCGTCCCCTTGGGCTCGGGCTGATTTACACTGCGTGAGCAAAACCCGTTCGCCCGCTTTCTCGGCCTCTCAGTCTTTTCCTTGACATCGCTATTGAACGATGGAAGGAGAAACCCAACCGAGGGAAATATCCCTTTGCAGCCGCAGAGGAAACTCACAAAAAACCAAGTCCTGAGGCAGCGCCAGCTCCAGCAACGTCCCCGCTGCCTCCTACTCAGTCAGATTGGCTTTCCTTAAAAACCTATGCTCAAACCACAGAATTGCTCTATTTACTTTTAAAGTATTTAAGCAGCACGACAAACACTGAGCAGTTTGGACCCTGAAATAAATTTGCCATTAAAAATATAAAAGGAAAAAAAATAAATGTAAATTTAAAAAAATTCAAATAAGTAAAATTTATTCTTATCCAACCCCGCTCAGCAGAGGTACCCAGAGGCCAGCAGTGCCCAGTAAGTCACAGGATAAAATTTAAATAAATATTATAAATAATAAATATAATAAATAAATATTTAAAATCTTTACATAAAATCAAATTAATTTTTAAAGTTAACTTAATTAATTTTTAAAAATTAAACTATTTAAAAGCTCAGAGCCTCAGTGAATCTCTGTAACGAGCCGAGCGGCCATACAGAAAATGACACCCATCTCTTTGGCCGTGAAATAGCCCACAGCAGAGGAGAGGCGGCCCTCACCCGGCGTCCCCCCATCGGCAAACTTGGCCTCCCGGGGCCCGGGCAGCTGGAAGAGCGGGAAGAGGTAGCTGGTGTGCCAGTCCCGGTCCAGGTTGGGGTTCAGACCCGTCTGCTCGCTCCGCGGGGCGTTCCGCGGGCTGTACTTGAAGCGCAGCTCATAGTCGACCTGGAAGGAGCACACAAAGGGCGTCGCAGGTGGGACGGGCAGGAGCCGCGTCTGGATCGCAGCGGGCGGGAGGACGCCGTCCCCCCGCGTCCTCATCCCCCCTCGGCTCCGCTCACCTGGAGGGGCAGCGGGGCTGCGCTCTGACGGAAGCGGTGCTTGAACACGACGGCGGCCAGCACGCTGCCCGAGCGGTTGTCCGACTTGACGTACTCCTCAAAGTCCCTCTCCGAGGCAAAGCCCTGAGCTGCGGAGGGGGGAAAGACGGGGATGCGGGCACAGAGCACAGCAACGCAATGCGGCTGATGCTCAGCCATCACCGAAACCATCATTTTGGTCCAAGACCGAAGACGAGGGATGCGCTCCAGCCAGAGCTGGGAAACACCGCTGCTGGCAGACACGGGGGATTTATAAGGGATGCTGGTGGACCCATCACGGGGCACCCAGACGATTCCTCCTCCTTGAGCAGGAGTCAGCTCTCCTTTCAGAGAAAATCCTAAGACTGTCTTCAGTTTGGAACACAAAGCGCTAAAATTTACTGTGCAACAAGATTTCCAAAAATACTTTGTCTCAGGGAAGTGACAGTCACGTTCTTTAACTATTGTAGGGCAATATTTCTCTAGATGGAAACTGCAACAAAATGCGACCAAAAATCAGAACAAAATCCTGTAGTTTTAGCGAAACAAAAATAAAACCATTGCCTTGAAGTTCTGATAAAATTGATGCATCCCTGGAATAGAGCATCAGGATTTATCAGAGTAAAATTTTGTACCAATTTCTGGGGTGGAAGCTGCAGTCCCCGGCCCCTGCTCACCTCTGATGCTGATGGGTAAAGCTCTCTCCACCGCCTCGGCAATGCTCCTGACGGCGCTGCTGTTGGAGGGGACGTAAGCCAGCTCCCAGGGGTTGCTGGGGTGCCGGCGGTAGAAGAAGCCCGGCAGGTCATCCACGGACTCGGGGGGGTAGACGGTGGCGTTGGGGTGGCTGATGGAGTGCACCCGGTGCCGCAGCGCTATCAGGATGGCGGCGAAGAGCAGAGGCAGGCAGATTTCGATGACCGTCACCAAGATCTGCCGTTTCTGCAGGAAAGAGAAAGATTAAAAAAAAAAATACGTAAACACTGAAGGTAGATCAAATCCAGTGACGAGGTTCAGGGCACGCAAACGCCACGTAGCAGAAGTGCTCTTGCATTTCCCAAGGTTCCACAACCCGGGTTTTTCCGGAGCCCAGGAATGAGCCTGCACTGCTTCCGCATCCTTCAGGACCTTCCAGCCAAGGTCTCCCCTAAGCACCGCTCCGTCTCAAACCACCCTCCTTTAGAGCCTTCCCCGCCACGCTGCCAGGTTTGAATGAGCTGAGCTGGTCGTTTGCCCTTTCCCTGCGCAACGGGGCTCTGCCCGGGAGCAGGCAGCACTCGGGGCTTGCCTACCCCACTCCTGCGGGCAACGGCAGCGACGCGCCTCCTGCGAAGAGGGCCCGTGCCGTGGGACCAGCTGCAGCCGGGCGAGCGAAGAGAACAGCTTTCACCCAAGCAGAGCAACCTTGCCCGACACTTACAGGGCTGGGAGCTAAAAATACAGTAACTAAATGAAAGGCTGGGATGAGCAAGCAGGGGGGAGGAAAAGCAGAGCAAAGCTAATGCAGTCAGTGAAGATTTTTCTGCCAGAGCTTAGCGGCTGCAGGCAGCGGGACACGGGCTCTGCATTCCAGCCCGGGATGGGACCTGGCAGAGCCTCTGGCTGCAGGCATCGGTGTCCTCACGCAGCCCAGAGAATATACCCACGAGCTCAGCCTTCACCCCAAGGCCTGTCTACACTGAACACAGTGGCTCATTTATTATTTTTAATTGAGGTTCAAGCAACTGGACAATGAACTCGAGTCCGGTGAACGCACTCAGGCAGCCAAGCCGGAGCACGACCCTCCAGCAGTTGCCCCCAGGGCTACCTCTCCTGCAAAATTCCCGCTACCTACTAACACCCGCCACTGGCCCAGGCTAATTAGCATCCAACCCAGGTTAATTAGCATTTAAAATTCTGCCCGTCCCAGGGGAACTGGGGTCATCTCTGACCGGAGGGGCAGGGGGAGCAGCAGTCCCGACCAGTGCCATGCACGCCCACGTCCCTGCAGCATGACCCCCCCCGATCTGTTTTACGGCAGAAGCCGGGACACGCTGCTGACAGATGGATTTATGCTCGTAAAATCACTGCAGAGGTCAGGCTTGCTTGCAGGGAGGGGAGTGGTGAGCACCGGGCTGCTCTTACCGAGGCTGCATCACCCACCTGGGGCAGGGATGGGAGAGCGGGGCAGCGCCCAGAGCTCGGCCGGACACACCACGTCCCACCACAGGCAGGAGGGCACGGCTCGGCCCTGTGCCCAGCACAGCGGCAGCAGCCAGGTAGGTCTGGGTAGGAGAGGTGAAATCTGGACCCAGCCGCCTTATTTCCTTCTGCAAACCGAGCTGCCTTCACCCGAGCCCAGCCCAGATGCGAGCGCAGCACAGCACGCCAAACCTCAGTCACTGCAGCGACAGCTAACGAGACGTCCCCGGCAGCAGGGAGCAGCTCCGGGCACAGGGATTCACGGCTGCTCGCTTGGGGCACGTGCCCAGCGCAGAAGCAGCGGCATTAACCTCTTCTGAGGGCTCTGGCTAAGACAGGCTTTACAAGACCAGGGGGGTTTTCTACCCTTCCCTCCACCAGGCTGGAAAGAAGAACACCACAACGCACAAGAGGAGCACCAAAAGGTTTATTCTCACGACGTTGCTGTCTCAGCAATTGTTTTTTATCCGATGGCGCAGCCCCTCCCTGAGATCACTGCACGCTCAGCGTTGTTAAACCGCCTCCTGCCTGGCCCCGCGGCCGCCGGCACAGCGGTGCCGCAGCCCGGATCACAGTGGGGCGCAGCGACGGGCTGTGGTGCTGTAAAAAACACGCCTGCAGACGCCGGGCACGCGTACGGGGTGAGCACGCTACGGCTCAGCCCACGTCGGGGCTCCTCTCCTGCCTGCGCCGACCACGTGCTGCAGGCAGCACCCCGGCTGCCCCGAAAGCTCCTTCAGCTCTGCAAACACCAAGCACCGAGCTGCGCTGACCATGGAGTTATACCTCCCCTCCCTCTGCAGAGTGGAAAAAGGTGTTCTTTTTCAAATGGGGGCGGGGGGGGGAAGCAGCAAGTGGGGCACGCTAAGGTGGGCACAGTCTCCGGTGGGGCAGAAACAGAGCCCTGAGCACAGACCAGCCCAGACCTCCCAGGAAGGGGGACAGTCTGCCCTGCAGCAGCTGGGATGAATTGGTTCTCGGCCGGTTTTTCAGGAGGGGCCATACAGGTGTACGGCCACGCAGCCGCTCCCCGCACCCACTGCCAAAGCCAAAAACCCCTCTCCAGGCTTCCCTTGGGAGGAGCTGCCCGCTCCGACCACAGCCAGGGACAAGCCACCGGCTGCAGCCAGCCCTGGCAGCGTGGCCAGGAGGCAGTGGCTCCGAGCAGGCAGGTAAAAAGGTGCCTTTCCGAAGGCCAAGCTCATAAAAGCGAACGTTGCAGATGTCTGATGGTTTTTTAATGCAGCTCTGGCAGACCAGCTGCCTCCCGCTGATTTACGATCGTATTAACCCCCTCTCAGTCTCCTGGGCTGTCTCCAGAACGGTTGCCTGGCTCCCTGAACTTGCAGGCTAATACGCATTTACCAGCGCAGGCTTTTGCTGCTGCAGAAGTCATTTAAGCTGCTATATTCTAGAGCTGACGGGGATACTGATCCGTAATCACTACCTCCGCCTGGCCAGGGCTGCCCCAGCTTTGAGCAAGCCACGTGTTCCAGCGTTCATCTTCACACCGGGGTGATGATGGCTTGGGAGCTCTGTGTCTTCCTCGGGAGCACATTTTTTTGGTGGAAGGGAGCAAAGACTCCAGGTCGTACTCTGGCACGGTAGATCTGAGTCAGCTTGTGGCCTCAGAAAACACAACAAGATGTGCCCCTGCCCCAGAGCACGCCCAGAAGAAGATGCTATTCCCCTGCAGAGGGGATGGGGGATTGTCCTACACGTCTGGTGTGTCAAAGGGGGCATTCACAGGGCTGGCCATCACGCACACCCACGGACCACACTCCTGACTGCAAATCAGACCTGCTGCCAGTCCCTTCGGTCACATCCGAGCCCTGCTGCCTGCTCCCTGCCCTGCCGGAAGGCCAGGCACAGGCAGCCCAGCCAACCCTTCCCTCTTCCTTTTGTTTACTTCTAAAGCAACATTGTGCTGATCTACAGAAGGGTAACTGAAAGCATGAAGCCAGGCTGCAGCGATCTCTGCTCCCTCCTCTTCCGCTGCCCTCTGCCAGGACCGGCTCTGGGTCCCAGCGCAGCCGCAGCTTCCGCCCGGGAGCGCCCGTACGCTGCTTAAAGGCGCTGCAGCAGCAGGCGAGACACGGCCGGTCAGCAGGGCGAGGAGGCCCCGCGGTCCCGAAATCCCTCATCGTTAGCCAGCTGCCAGGCAGCAAGTTGGGCTGGGAGCAGATGCCAGGACAATGGTAGTTTAATTTAGCTTAATTTAATTAAGACCCCCAAAAGCTGCTTCTGAGGACTGTAGAAAGTAGTGGAGGAAAAAACATCTGAGCCCTGGTGGGTTTACAGGCGTCGTGCAGCAAGCACCACCTCCAGAGGAGGCTGTGTCACAAGATGGCTCAAGAAACCCACCGTCGCACAGGAGGGTGCGTGGGTTATCCTGTTCCGCGAGAAGGGGGAGCTGAACTCACGGCCGGCGTGCAGGAGGGGAACGGCACAGCGCGCACTCGAGGGGACAGGGACAACTGAGCGCGCAGCCCCGCCCGTCCCTCCCCGGCACAAAAGCAGGATGACGCCACATGCACAAACAGATCTGTTTTCCTCCAGGAAATGCCTTGGGCCCGTGGCGAAGGTTTGCTGGAGAATCAAGACCGCAGGCAAGCTCCGACGTACCCCCGCGTAGTGGGGACAGAGGCAGCCCCCCGAGAGCGCGGTGCCAGCCTACCTGCAGGATGTAGTTCTTCCAGAGCAGCAGCCCAAACTGCCTGAGAACAACCATCCTCCCATCAGAAGGGGACCACTGCCGCTGCCGCTCCGCAGGACGCTGGAAGAGAGGAGAGAGTCGTGAACGCCAGGCGCTCGCAGACCTGGGCGGCATCCCCATCCCACCCGTCGGCGACCCAAGGGCAGCCCTCTGTTTCCAGCCCGATGTCACAACACTGGCTAGGCCGCCAGTGGGGGAAAATAACTGTCGGGCTCCCTCCCCGAGGGCCATTACTGACCCGTAAGAGCCAGAGCTCATGGCTTCTGGAGTGACCCGCTTCCTGGTCAGCGGTGTGACCCAAGCCGCAAGAGAGGGAGGCCGCTGTTTAGAAACCCAACCTGCAAGCATCAGGGGTCCTTCACCCAGCAGCAGGCAGGGAACAGCTTCCCTTAAGCAGTGAGAGCACTGGGTTACAGAACTGCAAACACCGGCCTGAGGAAGGCCACCAAACTCCTTGCAGCCCACTATTTTGGGACTGGTGAAGATTTCAAGTTGTGCCTCCGCCTCCCGCAACGTGAAGGGTTGGTTTTGCAACGTTAACGGTGCTTTCCCAGCAGAAACTCTCCTTGGAAAGGCGAGGATGAGAAAAGGGCAGGGAAACGGAAGGGAAAGTCGGTGCTTGGGGACGATACACCCGCATCCTCCCCCTCTTTTAGGAAGCATCTGCCATCCCTCCAAGTTGTTTTTGTCTCCGTCTGCAGCAGCGTTTCCTGACGAAGCATTGCTGTCCCAGCGGGGACACGCTCGCGGCAAGCAGCAGCACGGCACAGAGAAGGGGCAGCCCTGGCACGAGCAGGGCCGCCTGCCCACACTGCCGGGCTCCGGGCAGCCTCCAGCCGAGCAGCTCCTCAGCCTCCGAGCGCAGCAAAACCCCGCTTCCTGCGGCGACGGGGCCAACCTGGGTCACAGCAGCGCCCGTCAGCCCTGCTGCACCCTCCACCAGCGGGCAGCTACTGGGTTCATCTGCGAGAGCCTGTGCTCCAGACCCTGGCAGCACCAAGAGCCTCTGGCAGAGGCAAGGATGGACACGTTACCTACCAGCAATGCCCCGGGAGATGCTCAACAGCACATTCTCCGGTCCCAGTTGGGATGGCATCAGCTCCTCGGACCCAGCCGGCACCCGCCAACCTCAACAGGGAGTTCAGCGTGCCGGGGAGAAGGGAGGCTGGCGATCCAGCCTGCCCAACCTTCGCTCCCAGACCAGTGACTGGTAAATACACATTGCGAGCAGAGCACCAACAGCTGGGAGCAACTGAGCTGCAGTGAGAGCAAGCTAAAAACCACGTAGGTCTGCGGACAAAGCAACAAGCATCCATCTACCTAGCCTGCCCTATGCAGCTACCTCCTTGAGCCCTCCAGAAGCGTCCTCCTGGCTTGGCACACACCTTCCCATCCCCAAACCAAAACTCGGGTGTGTTCTCAGAGCAAAAAAACCACCTTCTTTTTGCCACTCCACGCGCAGAAGTCAGATTCCTGCAACAGCAAGAGATATATGTGCTTGAGCGTCCTGCTCTGGGACCCAGAAAAAAAAGCAGAAGAGGTCCACTCCTGCAGCCCCAAAAAGCCCATCAGACACCCCAGAAAAGCCCGTCAGACACCTCCCGAGCAGCAAGCGGGGAAGGAACAGCAAAGGGGACTTTGCAAAGGCAGCTGCTGCCAGATTTCCGCTTAAACACCTTCAAGCTCATCAGAAAGCACCATGTCTCCAGCTGGCCTCCGGTCCATATGTGCCCTGGCAGAAATGCCACCCATCTGCCATAGGAAAGGGTGGGACTTCCCCAGCCCCACGCACCCACATACCACACACGGCAGGATCCGACGCACCTCCAAACGAGCCACCCAGGAGCAGAAACTTTCCTCCCACGCTCGCTTCACGGGAATCCAGAGCAAATCAAGGGAATTGAACTTTTTGCTTGTTTTAAAGAAGACAAACGCAACAGGTCAGGCTGGAGAAGGCTGCTGCCCTTGCAGAGATCCCACCTCCTGCTTCCGTGTCTCTCCTGGCTGCTTGCCCCGCCGCACCCTCAAATGCAAGCTGGACCCCCCCCCCCCGCCCACGCAGGTCTTACGGATGCCATCAGGGCCAGTACATCACTGAGAAAATGTCAAGCAGCTCTTGGGTAACACAAACACTACGCAAAGGCGGAAAACTTCATTATTGC